>NW_024090961.1:0-25337 GCF_014356525.2 Nilaparvata lugens | reverse complement strand
TGGCGTAGCCGAGGGCGACAATTTCCCTGAGGAGAATAAGTACTTTAGTCCCGCGATGCACACAACATTTTTCCTCCACCTACACCACAACCTATAACAATGAATAATTTTACTACATCTTCACGCTTTCACACTATTTCAGCTCTATTTCGATTGTTAGGTTATGTTCAACCGTTGGTGGATATGAAAAAGTACACACCTCTAACGTCATTAGAGGTGTGTACTTTTTCATATCCACCACGGTTGAACAAAACCTAACAATCGAAATAGAGCTACTTATTTCCTAGAGCTAAAATATTCCAAAGATCGAAATAGAGCTCTTTACTTTTCCTCTACCGACCACGACAGTGTTGCCACATTCCGCATTCTTCAATCGCGGCGTTGTCGGACTTCTTCCCATGTTAATCTTATGGTTTTTTTTTACTCCCTTGGGAGTAAAAGTGATCACTTTTCCGCTGGGAATTATTTTAGTCCCATGGGAGGAAAAGTAGTACTTAGTATTCGATTCCAGGGTGTAAAATGAGACTTTTGATAGTAGGTGGAGGAAAATATATTTAATAGGGATTCATTTTCTAGCATTTACAGATTTGATTGTACATTAAGTTTTAAGCCAGTTACACACACACATCGATTTTTGGACGTACGATTTCTTGCCGTTCTTATAAATTGTACCAGATTGAATGGAACTTGACAAGCACATGATCACAGTCATCATAGTTTGTCAAGTTATTTTCTATTCAATAGGGTTTATAAGGACGGGAAAAAATCGTTCGTCCAAAAATCGATGTGTGTGTATCTAGACTAACTATAGTGAGGTCCACGTTATAATGGCAGTGTTTGATTATTAATTGTATTGCTATCCTTTTCTATCATTCAACAAAGGGGATAGCGCTTTCTCTCCTTCGCTTTGCTCTGTTGCCAGATCGTCTTCAAACAATGTAAAATTAATAATTGATTAACAAAATATTTCATCTTAATTATGAAAATTCATTATGAATTTTTGGAGAATATATTTATTTCTCTCTCTCGCTTGCTGTTGCCAATCGTCTTCAAACGATGTAAAATTAATAATTAATTAACAAAATATTTCATCTTAATTATGAAAATTCATTATGAAATTTTTGGAAAATATAAGAATGAACAGTATATTACATCAATAAATCAGTATCAGATACCGTCTATAGAAGGCATTGACCAGACAGAGGTTCGGCAACGTTGTTCTCGTATCTTTCTACACTGCCATAATAATGTGGACCTCACTATAGTGATATTTTTATCTTATCATGAGATTTCTAAATTTTCATTTGCATCATATAAATAATATAACATGAGGGTGCGAAAAGAAGGAGTATGTCGCGGTGTAGATTTCGGTTTCGATCGATAACACCAATTCAGCTGTTTATAATATCAAAACATCTGAATGTCATCCTGGTGAACGGAGTAGTAGTAACCATGTTCATACCAATGTTTCAAGGCCTTTTAATATTACGCTACGCTACTACACTGAAAAATCTGGTGTGGTACACTCACACAACTTTCCTTGCTCATATTTGAAACTACAATCAGACTTCTGTATATGTGTATAATATATAATTGTTTTCAGAGTACTTTTTCCTTTGTGTAAACTGTGAAATTCGATGATTTTTTTAGTCGTCTTTTTTTTAAAGTCGTCGAAACAGCTGTTCTACAGATAAAATAACTCGACTATGTGTTCTTCATACAAGAGAAGGAGATTACTAAGTTTATTTCTCAAGGATGGGGTGGACCCCCCATTAGTTTCCCAGAAAGAAGACTCATGCCAGTTGATAGAGCTGATAAATAACTATACAGGGTATGAATTTGAAAAAATCGGTCACGTTATTTTTGAGAAATCGTGAAAACATGGTTTTTTAGTAATTATCCGCCATTTTTCTCAAGAATATACTTACGGAGCTCCTGCAATTTTCCCAGAAATGAGACTCGTGTCAGTTGATAGGGCTTTAAATAGCTATCCATGGTATAAATTTGAAGAAAATCGTTAGAGCCGTTTTCGGAGAAAACCAAGAATAACATGACTTCTTAGTCATTATCCGCCATTTTCTCAAGAATATTACGGAGCTCCTGCAATTTTCCCAGAAATGAGACTCATTTCAGTTGATAGGGCCTATAAATAGCTATCCATGGTATAAATTTGAAGAAAATCGTTAGAGCCGTTTTCGAGAAAACCGTGAAAAACATGGTTTTTTAGTAATTATCCGCCATTTTGAATTCAATTTCATTGAATTTCTTATTCAAGAATATTACGGAGCTCCTGCAATTTTCCAAGAAATGAGACTCATTTCAGATGATAGGGCTTATAAATAGCTATCCATGGTATAAATTTGAAGAAAATCGTTAGAGCCGTTTCGAGAAAACCGTGAAAAACATGGTTTTTTAGTAATTATCCGCCATTTTGAATTCAATTTCATTGAATTCTTATTGTCGGATCCTCATGGTATAGGACCTTAGTTTAAAATTTAGTCAATCGGTTAATTAGGAATGGAGTTATCGTGTTCACAGACATACACACAATATTTTATTGATTGATCACTGATTTTATTTTTTGATATCAGGGGGATAAATACGGGTGCGGCAGCTACGATTAAGCATTTTTTAGGAGTAATAAAAAGTGACTCAGGATATATAATGGAAACATGTTTTTATTTTCTGAAGCGGTTCAATATACCATTTTTATATACTTAGTTTTTGAAAATTATGTCCTGAAGATGGCGACCGTTAGCATCAATACATTGTTGAAGGCGATCTCTGAAGTTTTCAGCAGCTCTTGCACACATATCGCGGGGAATGGCATTCACTTCGTCAATAATCCGCTGTTTCAACATTGCTAGAGTGTGAGGGCGGCCTTTGAAAACCCTTTCCTTCAGATATCCCCAAAGAAAAAAGTCGCAAATGCTCAGATCTGGTGACCGCGCAGGCCACCCAACATCACCTCTCAAAGAGACTAGGCGTCCCGGAAACATCTCTCTCAAAACGTCTAGTGAAATTCGAGCTGTGTGAGCAGTAGCTCCATCTTGTTGGAACCACAAATCCGCCAGCCCGTGTTCTTCAACCATCTCTTCTAATTTGGGTTGCAGAAAGTTTCTCAACATCGAAACATAACGTTGGGAATTCACTGTCACGGTCACTTCTTCCTCCTCAAAAAAGTAGGGGCCAACCACGCCAAATTGTGATATGGCACACCACACCGTCACTTTAGGAGAATGTTGAGGTCTTCATGAATAATTCGAGGGTTTCTTCAGCCCAGTAGCGAAATTTTGCTTATTCACGCACCCACTAAGATGAAAATGTGCCTCGTCACTACTAAAAAAAGCTGCATGTGGAGGGATTTGAGCAAGCATTTGCTCACACAAATTTTGTCGGTTGGCGTAGTCTACTGGGCGTAATCTTGAGCAATCATTATTTTAAAAGGATGAAACTTTAAATCGAAATGTAAAATCCTTCTTAAACTGCGGTCTGAAATCCCCAATGCAAGAGAATGTCGTCGAGCAGAGCGTTCCGGTGATTGTTCGAATGCTGTTCTTACCCTCTGCACATTTTCTGGCGTTCTAATGGACTTGCGACGACAATGTGTATTTGTTTTCAGTGTACTACCAGTTTCCTCCATCTGCCGAATCCATGACCGAATTGTGTTTGCATTCGGAACGGCGTTGTTGCGTGGAATGTTGAACTGTCGTCGAAAAGCTCGTTGTGTAGCGATCACAGATTTATTGTTCTCATAATAAGCGCGAACGGCAAAACCACGATGAGCACCGGTCCAAATCATGTGGCTACTGAAATGGGGTTAACTAAGAAACAAAAACAGACCATGTGGAAATTTGTAACTTTATCACAGCTGATGTGACAATGGAAACAAACTGCTTAATCGTTCCTGCCGCACCTTGTATAAAAAGTGAAATTTCTATAATAATTCATATTGAAAATCAGTTATTTAGTCTAAGAGAAATGAAAGAGGATACAAAAATTATTCTAATAAAAATTATTTTGATATATTTAATTTAATTAAAAAGAGATTAATATCATAATTGAGTTATGGGCCCAATAGCTTCTAGTTTAGCTTATCTTTTCATAAAATGTTGTAATAGCATAACGAATTTTGATTTTATTCCAAAAGCAAAGCAGATGGGAGAAGAAATAATTCCTTTGATTGCCTTCAATAATGAATCTGTAATGAAACTCACATTAACTCATCCATCTCTCAGGTATACACACACACACACACACACACCACCACACACACACACACACACACACACACACACACACACCAAAAATCATGTTTTTGGATGAAACGTATAGAAAACTTGAAATTAGGGTACCTTAATTTTTTTTTGGAAAGCAATACTTTCCTTACCTATGGTAATAGGGCAAGGAAAGTAAAAATACGTCTCCGGTAGACGTAGCTGTCCTATCTCACAACATTGGAAGCTACGCTATGCTGATGTGAACGCTGATCTAACTTTCAATGTTGGGAAATAGGCTATTTCTTCCAAAGACTCAATTCAGCGTAGCGTAAAGAAGAGACCTTTACAATGTATTTGTGTTACATGAAGGTAGTATCTGAGAGGTAGATGAATTAATGTAAGTTTCATTACAGATTCATTATTGAAGGCAATCAAAGGGATTATTTCTTCTCCCATCTGCTTTGCTTTTGGAATAAAATTGAAAATTATAATCAATTGTTATAAATTGAAAATTATATTATGTATTTAAGTTATATATAAATAGAAAGAAAAATAAAAATATCAGTACCTTTTTTGAATTATTTTATCACAACAGGTTTCAACATTGATGCCAATCAATGATTTCAAGATCAAGTCTTGAAAATGGCATAAATGTCCGAAATATGTTGTGATAAAATAATTCAAAAAGGTACTGAGATTTTTATTTTTCTTCCTTTGTATTACAGTAGCCCTATACAGAAAATAAATAAATAAGATGGCATATCAACCAAATAATATATAATATTATAAAAATATATTATGATACATAGGTTAATCTAAGAGGTTTCTTTACATATATAATATTATATATATATATATATATATATATATATAGTTTAGTTACCAGCTCCAGCCGTTTCTCGCATCCCATCTGCCATTCATTGCGATTATTCCAGTCTCTTTGGACCAGATTTCTATTCCTCATAAACGTATACACCTGTTTGTTGAACAGTTCGCTCGGTCGGGCGCTCTCCTTAAAAGAAGGAGAGGTATCCTTCTTTTTCCAGGTTTGATTCCAATTCAGTATCTTTTTGGGCCACCTCTCATCTCTCATCCTCTGTGCATGTCCTAACCATACAAAGGCGCTCCTTTTCAATCTGCTCCACTGTTGTGTCCAGTTTCCCTATTCTGTTCCTTATCTCCGTATTCCTCACTCGTCCATCCTTGAAACACAACAACTCCGGCGCAAGAAATCCATTTCCACAGCATTTATTCTTTGAGTGTCTCGTTTTGTTAATTCATTCTTTATATTTAATTGGAAATTATAGCCAATGAAGACTTAAATAGTGCTATATCAAATACTCATACAAAACATTACAACGAATTTCATCCACTCTTTTCAAATTTCTATAAAATTTCACAGTTTCTTCATAAAGAAGCGATTTGAAACAAATATGTTTGAAGATTTACTGGTCCACTATCACCTCACAAACACTGCATTCACAAGCGTATTAAACTTGAGCCCTTATAACCAACTGTTATGAACTTGATAAGAGCTTTCAGTAACGTGACCATCATTACTAGTGACACTATTAAACTCAGCATCCAGCAATTTGAGCAGCTCCCTCAAACTATAATATTATTCCCCACATACAGTCCAAGTACCATCATAGCATACCCCTCGGTCCACAACCATTACAATATTCAATTATCTTAGTCTCCCAGACAGACTCTCGTTAGTTGCACTTAATATGTTTCTGAGAGGTATTTGGGGTGGAGAAGTGAGAGGGAAGACTGAGCCAATGACAGAGAAGGGCACGAGAGGAAGAGGGAAAATAGGAGAGGAGGGGATGAGGGGGAAAGGAGTAGAGCGAGGAGACAGAGACAATGAGAGAGAAATACATGAGAGGAGGAGGGGTGATTGAGAAAGGGAAGAATAAGAATATGAGAGAAGGATATCTAAGAAGAATATGAGAGATACAAATTCTAAGAAGAATATGAGAGATACATATTCTAAGAAGAATATGAGAGATACAAATTCTAAGAAGAATATGCGATACACATATTCTAAGAAGAATATGAGAGAATGTTGAGATATTCAATGTTTGTTTCCATCACAAACTGCTAGTTAATAATCACTCTTGAACAATTGAATTACGACATAGTAGTCAAATATTTATACATAAATAAATATTTATCCATGTCGTAGTTTAATTGTTCCAAAGTCAATATGAGAGAGTGAGGGGATGAAAACAGAAAACAAGAAATAAAAATAGGAATGAAATGGACAGTAAAAAAGAGAGAATAAGATAGAATATTATCAAATATAAATATGATGTAGCAGTAGAAAGGGAGTAGAGATACAATTTAACACAAAAATAAGGAATTTAAGGTCAGAAGAGAAAGAACGAAAGGAGGGAGAGAAGTATATTCAAACCAGAGATGAACGAATATCATCTTTATTGATTCTTTATTTTTTATTGATTCAAACAACAAGTACATCATCAAAAATGATAGGGAGAGAAAAATATGGTAACCTTGTGCTATTCCTCTCTCAAATTTAGATAAGGTTACACATGGTTCGAGATAGGTTAAGTCTTGTAGTTGTTCACTTCACAAAATTTTCAGTACTTAATTATTTTCACAAAGTAGATTTAAAAATTATTTTAGATGCGTCGAAACCAAACATAGAAGAGAAATTTCACATTATTATCACTAAAATAGGAAATATTCACGTATTAAAGAAATAATTTTGAAAGGACCAGGAAAAAAAACTGAATTCATCGAATGGTATTGGTCTATGATACAAACAAAAGAGAAATATATTTAAACAAACAGGCAAAGCGAATAAGACGAAAACAATTATCATTGAAGAGAAAAAACAGAGAAATGATTGAACACCAAGTAATAAGATAATCAAATTTAGAAGAGGAAGAGTGAGTGAGACAAAATCAATGATAATATATTCAAAAACATAAGAGAAAGATGGAGAGACAAAAAAAACAAAGACAGGAAGAGTTTGAGGAAAACAAAAGGACAAGAGTACAATAATAAAGAAGGAAACATATTGGAGACAAAATAAGTACTGAAGGGAAAATGTGTGAGGATAGGGAGAGATTGACTGAAAGGTAGATAAGAAATAGAGGATTAGGGAGTACATGTGGAGTGAGAGAGACAGAGGAGAAGACAGAGTAAGAGAGGAATAGAGAGAGAGCGAGAGTGAGAGAGAGAAAAAAAAGAGAGAGAAAGAGAGAGAGAACACGTGACAGAGGAAAAAATAGTGAGAGAGGATGTGAGAGAGAGACAAATAAATAGAGAGAGAGACAGAGAAATAGACAATGTGAGATAATGAGAGAGAGAATGATAACAGGGAAATATGGGAGTCTGCAGACCGGGAGATAAGTCTGTCTGGAGCACACGATGAGAAACTCTTAGAGAAAGAGAGGGGGGACTGGTGAGTCATCGACAACCCTTCACCACTTTTTAGGGTTGGGAGGTCTTTGGAAACCCTCCCCCACACCAACACCACATCATCGCATTATGTCCCGCACTCGCTCGAGTGTAATGGAGGATAAGGGATGTTTTGAATAGGGTTTGCCCGGGTACCAACTGCAACTTATTCTCTCCTCCCTATCAGTCTCTCTTACTCTCTCTCAGTCAGAATCTTCTTCATGATATCTCACTCACTCTCTCACTCTCTCTTTCTCTCAGTCGGAATCTTCTTCATGATATCTCTCACTCTCTCTCTCCCTCTTTCACTCTCTCTCTCCCTTGCCTCTTATCCTAGCACCTTGCCTTATCCACTCTAAGCCGCTCTGCAGACTTGGCACACTCTATGAGATGTGCACTTGAAATCTGTCGACGACACTTAAGCCGCTTTCAGGATTTGGATTTGACTTCTGCGTTGTAGTCGGGCGAGACCGCCTCCAGGAGGATGACTTGGGAGCGGCTTGTTGTTATCTCTCAAGTGGTGCATAGTTTGCCAATGTTGCATGTTATGTAACGGTTACTCTCGGGTGAAGCAATGGGCCATATGAATAAAGTTGAGCATTTGCTTATACTTCTAAAATATGGAGCATTTGCTTCATTTTCTATGAATAAACGTGAGCAAAACCTTTGCTCATGCTCATAAAAAAAAATAGTTTGAGCATTTGCTCAAAAGTAAAGCTTATACTCAAAATTGTATGAATAAATAGAGAATTCGCTCAAACGTTGAAGCAAATGCCTCAAAAAAGGTGAGTCAGTCTAGAGCAGCTTATCACCTTTTGCTCATAGTAAATGGCTCAACTAATTCGTATGAGGAAGAGGAAACTATACAGATACTATCACAACCAATAGTGTAGAACTATAAAACTCTTTTTAGATTCAACCATGATATATCACCATTTTCTACAAAAGAATAAATTCAAAAGCTACCTGTTATAAAGATAGCCATACAAAATAGAAAATAGGCATTTAAGAATATGAGAGTGTAGACGATATAAGAAGGCTATTGATATTATAAGAATATGCTGAAGATTATTATAGATATGACATTTTTTCACGCTGTTATTTCAAAATTCTGAACTCAAACTAACCTAAAACTGTATTCATAAAAAATAGAAAACAGAGCAGACGACGCAAACAAGCGGTGCCCCTGTTTGCATATTAGCGCTTCCGTGGCTATAATACAAATTGAGGCTACAAAAGCGAATCAGCTGATGAAAAATCTTCAAAAAACGTGAGCATTTGCTCCAGAGTTCAGGAGCATAAGGTAAGAGTATAAGGTAAAGCTTATTCATATAAAAATGAGCAAATGCTTTTGCTTCTACCTTTTGCTCATGAGCAAAACCTTATGTTCCATGCTCTTGCTCATGAGCATTTACTCTGGTTTTATTCATATGGGTCATTGTTTCAACTTCAAGTATCCAATAATACACTGACTGTCTTCTGTGGAGAAGACAAATTGGGAGCCAAATTGGATATTTAAATTCTCTTTCGATAATTGAAGAGGAAATGATCGATTTGTTGATGTTGCTAATTTCATAATTAAGGTGTATATGGTTGATTGGATGAAGTGATTGAATTATTTGTTACTTTCCTTGCCCTATTACCATAGGTAAGGAAAGTATTGCTTTGTGTGTGTGTGTGTGTGTGTGTGTGTGTGTGTGTGTGTGTGTGTGTGTACACGATATCTCATCTCCCAATTAAGGGAATGACTTGAAAATTTGGAACTTAAGGTCCTTACACTATAAGGATCCGACAAGAACAATTTCAATCAAATGTAATTCAAGATGGCGGCTAAAATAGCTGAAATGTTGTCAAAACCAGGGTTTTTCGCGATTTTTTCGAAAACGGCTTCAACGATTTTGATCAAATTTATACCAAGAAAAGATAAGCTCTATCAACTGCCACAAGTCTCATATCTGTAAAAATTTCAGGAGCACTGCACCATCTATGCAAAGTTTGATTTCAGATCCCTAATTATCAGGCTTCGGATACAATTTAAACAAAAAATTTTAAGTGGAAAAGATTGATCATAAAAATCTCTACAATTAATGTTCAGTAACATTTCCACCTGAAATTGAAAATAAGCTTGAAATCCGAGAAAATGTGATTATTGAATTGCAAACTTTTGGCAACTGTTAGTTCTATTAAATCATTCACTACGAAGAGATAGCAGACCTTGTGTGTCTCCAGCGTTATTGCCCTGACACCAGCTGTCTCATATCTTTGAATAGTAGACTTGAGATGCGCGAGTACACTAGCGTCAGGTGATCAATTTTCATAACGGCAAGGAAAGTTGTGTGAGTGTGCACACCAGATTCTCAAGTTTCCAATGTCTTACACTGTCTTCTGTGGGGAAGCCAAATTGGATTTTTAAATTCTCTTTTGATAATTGAGGAAGAAATGGTCGGTTTGTTGATGTTGCTAATTTCATAATTAAGGTGGATATGGTTATTTGTTAAAGTGATTGAATTATGTGTCAAATTATTTATTCGCTTATGCAAAAATATATATTTTATCAATAAGATATTAAGCATAAGAAGTCTATTCTGGATTCTATTTGGTTGACGTATGATTGAAAGTTGATGATCAATGCACTTTATTCAGACTCTAGAGGAGAGACAACGTAACTGGAGGAGGCAGGCCGAGGATCGAGACAGATGGAGAGGCGATGTGAGGGAGGCCAAGGGTTGTAAAGACCTGCAGAGCTGAGGAGTAAGTAAGTAAGAGAAGAGACAGAATAGAGAAGTGTGTGTATAAATTGATGGCTGCATCTATACGGTCGAATTGATCCAGAAAGTGTGTCTACATTTTTATGTCAAGTCCAGTTAATAATTTGTGTAGTTATAAATATTATTATCATTGTTCCAAGTTTCAAGTTGACTTTTGATCCAGAAAGTGTGTCTAAATTTTTATGTCAAGTCCAGTTAATAATTGTGTACAGTTATGAATATTATTATCATTGTTCCAAGTTTCAAGTCGACTTTTCTGTTACTAAAACTTCTTCAACAATTGAAGTAGAGATAATGGAACCTTCAAAACCAAATAAAGCTGGAGTAATACATAGCTGGAGAGATTCAGTAGTGAAGAGCAAACGTGCAATAAAGATAGATGGAGAGAAAGAACAAGGATGAAAAGCAGGTAGACCAAGTAGGAAGAGAAAGAAGCGGTATGTCAAGGTGAATTGGGAGAACACTGCGGATAAACTTATAGAGAATAGAAAAAGAGGAGAAGTTTGGGTAAAAGAAATGTCAAGAGAGAGAGAAACAATTATGAAAAATAATTATTATTCAACGAAAATCCCAAATAAATGCTGCAAATCACTCCGAAGACCTCTGCTACTGCAGACATTGACAACAGGGTTAACAGCTAGATGGAAATTCGATGAGAACTACTATCCAAAATAATTGTTTGCAGCAATTTATTTGGGATTTTCGTTAAATAATAATTTTATATTAATTAGCATTTGAATAAATGCATTCTCTATTTAATTCCATCTGTAATTATGAAAAACATGTAGAAGAAGATATAGGGAAAGAAAGAGGGAAAAAGAAGGAAAAAATTGAGATGGAAGAGTGGGAAGGAGAAGAAGGAAGTGTGATGAAAATGACTATGATGATGTGGATTAAAACGAGGAGGAGGAGGAGGAGAAGAAGGACAAGAGCAGGAAGAGGAAGAAGAACAAAAAGAAGATGAAAGAGAGGAGAGGATGAAACAAGAAAGAAGCAGGACGAGGAGAAGAATAACTTGTAAAGTTGTTATACCTGGGTTAACTAAAAAGTTCTCCCTCCCGAGAATTGAAGAAAAAAACAGAAAAGAATGAGAAGGTGGGCAAAAACCTAGAAAAAGAGAAAGCGAGCACAAATAAGAAGTATAAAGAGAAGAAGAAGAAGAAAAAGGAGAAAAATAGAAGACAAAAGTAGCTGGACAGATGAGAGCAGCTGACTGCTGGCATTATTAAATTAATAGGAGCAATTGTCCTTGGATGGAGAAGCATAGCATAGCACAGCATAGTAGGGGAGTTTGACCAATCAAGTGCTTTATTCTCTGAAAGACCACTGGGTCTCTCAGTCTCAGACGGCAACTCCGCCAGCTGCTGACACTCTTCCTTCTCTCTCACACTCTCTTTCACTATCATACTCTCTCTGTCTCTCCACAATTTATCTGTCCTGTCTCTGTCTTCACACTCATTACAGCATCTTGTATCTCCAGCCTATTGTCAATAAGTCTTTAGTTTTGCCCTTGGCGTTGTTTCCAGAAGAGTCGAAGCGAAGATTGCTGTGTTCCTGGATTCAAGAACAGCTTCAGACTTCTCCTACTCCTTCATCTTCTTCTCTTCTCTTCTTCTTCTTCTTCTTCTTCTTCTTCTTCTTCTTCCTCTTGTTCTTTTCCTTCTTCTTCGTTGTCTTCTTCTTCTTCCACTCCATCTTCTTCTTCTTCCTTCTCTCCATATCTTCTTCTTCCTCTTCTCCTTCTTCTTCTTCTTCCTCTTCTTCTTCTTCTTCTTCCTCTTAATCTTCTTCTTCCTCTCCATCTTCCTCTTCTTCATCTTCTTCCTCTCCATCTTGTTCTTATTCTTCTTCTTCCTCTCCATATCTTTTTCTTCCTCTCCACCATCTTCTTCCCCTCCATCTTCTTCTTCCTCTCCATCATCTTCTTCCTATTCTTCTTCTTCCTCTCCATCTTCTTCTTCTTCTTCTTCTTCTTCTTCTCCATCTTCTTCTTCTTCTTCGATTTCTTCTTTTCCATAGATTCCAGTCAATGGATTATCCTTCTCTTTCGACATTTTTATACCATCTAACACCAAAATATACGACTGTATATTTCTTCTATTTTTCGTCTTATTTCATTCTCATAATTTTATAATTAGCTATTTTATAATTTATCATTTTCTATCTTCTTTCTATTGAAAATTGTATTATGTTAGAAATTATTGTATAGTGTGGAGGAGGCAAAATGGGGTTTTTACCTGTTGTCTCCATGAATAAATAAAAACATTTCTCCCGTGTTATCATGAAATCATGCTTAGGAATCACCCAGCAAGTATGGGAATTGAGAATGAACTTGAAATGACACAAAAAAATCAAAAATTAAGTATGTTTAGGATGAATATTTTAGGTTAAATTGTACCATGGACCTCACTCTATAATAACTGATACTGTAAACTGTATATACACTATACTATTATATTGTATCAATCTACTATTAACAGTAAACTATTCAAGATACTATAACAGTAAACTATTCAATATACTATCAACAATAAACTATTAACAATATACTTTTACAATACACTATTACTATACTGTATCAATATACTATTTATTGAATAAAATATTTGAATTGAATTCTAGTACGATGAATATAACTAGGCAGATTGTACAGGATAGAACAGTAGATGGATGTGCAACAACAGACTCTTTCATGATGATATTTAAGAATGGATGTGTGATATCATGATTGATATTATGATAATATTTTCAAACTAGAACTCACGAATTGTAGAAAACTCAGAGATGCCTCTCACCTGAAACAAATTAAAATATCAATTATTAGAAACATTATAAACATATAAATTATTTGAAAATTAGTCAATTTACAATCACCAAGTCAAAACTATTTCCATATACAATTCTGAACGATATACAATTTATACCATTATATAAAAGCAACATCACAATATTCTATCCCTCTTAATTGAGTTCAGTTTCTTTCTCGTCAAAACACTACTACAAAATCAAGTAATGCATGGTATTATTTTTGACATCAGCATGGATACGAAGATGGAATTGGTTGGATCTTAATTGCATTGATTTGAATCAATTTTTTTGTCATAGTCATTCAATTCCAGCTGTTTTACATCCATGAAATCAAGCCGGTAAACAGCTGATTGTAGAACAAAAAAACATATGATTCTTATTACAGCATACTGTACTGTAGGCTAATAAAATCATATGTTTCTTTACAGTAGAGTATGTTTCTAGTTCCGATTTGGAACAGCAAAACTGGTACGAAAACCAAAGACCTTAAAGATGCAGAGACTCACATAAGCGCTAGTGTCGTACTTGGAATTGAAATCCGCCATTGAGGGGGCAACACAAAAGATTATTACATACCAATGCACCAATGCCTTTGTGATCTATTGTATTACAAATATATATAGATATAATACTCGGCTAAAATACCCATGGCGGCCTTCAATTTCAAGTAAGAGCTATCATTGGGAGACATAGCATTGTGGGTCTATATCTCTTTAAGGTCTTTGCGAAAACCGCCTTTTAGCGCTCCAGGTGGAAATTTGTCAACTACAGTCAGAAATTCCTGATTCGAACTTGAAACTATGTTATGTTTAATTTTTATAGAATGCATGTAGTAATGTCAGCACAAGCAGGTAAGTTTTCTGTTTCTCATTATTCTTTCTGGATTTTATGACAAAAAATAGTGTAAGTTACTTGGACGTGAATGTCTTTTGCAGTGCTCGAATGAAATTCTAGTCTCGGCTAACGCCTCGACTAGAAACATCATTCTCGCCTGCAAAAGGGCCCTTCCCGTCCTTGTGACTTAAGATACTATTACGATACAGTATCGTGAATATGGCATTATGATTTATGAAAGTAACGGTTTATATTAATTAAGAGAAATCAAATAACTTGATATTATTCAAGACTCAAGAGGTATCATTCTTATGTCACAATAAGATGAAAAAAGAAGAAGAAGAAGAAGATTGGAGTTTCCAATCTATTGTGATCAGTGTCCTAATTGAAAAAGTTACAAATTAAAAGCATCATTGCTTCCAACCAGTGCAGTCCAGTCTGATCAAGGACTCCTCTTCACTCTCAAAGTTACAATAGACGAAGTTGACAAAATCCAAGGGATGAGAGCTCTTCACGACAAACTTCCTTCAAAGCAGAGGAGAATGGCATGACAAAGATAATGGAGAAGAAGAAAAAGAATGAGGAGAAGAACAAAAAAAGAGAGAAGAAGACAGGATGAGAGGATGAGATAAATTTGAGAGGAAGGAACAAAACAGTAATCCGAATGATTAGGAAAAGTTAGCCAAGTTGCGCTTATTTCTGGATCAATCGAAGCCCAAAGACAAATCGAAAAGTTGGGAAAGTATCCTTGTCTCTTGGTGCGGTCAATTTGTCCTTCGCAAAGTTTCCCAATCGAAAGCCCAGCAAGTTCTGGTCGAACGCTTCCAAACTTGCACTTTCATTGCAAAGTGAGGCAATAGGAGTTTGTTAATTGAATTACAGTACATGAGATATAGCACTATGATGGAAAGGATGTTCTAATTAATATAATAGAGGAAATATATTTCTTCTATTTTCTCTGTGGTAATATATATTGAGAGTCAAAGTATTAAGTAACTCTGAACATTATAATAAGTAATTTAAAAACTTTAGGAGATAGGTACTCCAACATAATACTAAGTCTTTAATAAAAGAAATCCACGACATCATGCTCTGTTATTAAAAAAAAAAAACTATAATGATTTACATCTATTTTTTATATATAAACATATTTCCAATATTGATAGTTAAGTGAGATGGTATTAAGGTAGAATCTGCACAATTTTTTATTTTACAGTTATTATAGATAGGAATTCTCCCACACACGGACCAATAGTCTATGTGGGGGAATATTTATTTCCTGAAAATATTTATTATTGATTGTAATGTAAATGTTTTATTGATGTATTTTTTTGATGAAAATAAATTGAATTGAAAAAAGTACAGAAGTATCATCATCATAGCACTGGTTATATGCTTCATAAGTTCCACTCCCATCTCCCAATAGAAGAATTGATTGGAAAGGTTCGAATTCAAATTTTTAAAAAAGGTAAATCATTGCCTGTTTGTTCGGAACCCACTTAAAGATGTAGGTTCATTCATTTTTCATCACCATAACTCCCATGACCCATTACCACACACAAGCCACCTCATGTGGCATTCGCATCCAAAATTGAAAAATTACAAAACAATGTTGTGAAATGTTGTTGAATCATCACTACAACAATCATATATATGTATTATCTGTTTCTTATAAATGTGAATATGTATTTTCATAAATCACATATTCATAAACATTTATAATAACCATACCTTATTGGAAGAGTTCTATAAATCATACTTAGGACTACAACAATCATATATAGAATTATCTGTATATGAATGTAAATATGTATTTTCAAATATTACATAAGATTAATAAACATTTATAATAACATACCTTATTGGAAGAATTTCATAAATCATACTCGGGACTGGAAATGAGGATCTAATTAAAACTATTTCACAATATTAATTATTCATTGAAGGCGATTTAGAAGACTTTGAAGACTTTTACTAACATATTGGAATAGTAAATTAGTCTTGGCCTGTTATATAATTTCTAAAATTTTATAATATTATTATGAACAAGATTATTAATTTCACAATATTACTAACTTAGACTTTAGAAGACTTTGACTAACATATTGAAATAGTCTTCGCCTGTTCTATAATTTCTAAAATTTTACAATATTGGTGTTGAAGAAATAAGGAATTATATTTATGAGCCTAGAGTAGGAGACAATACATTTGGAAGATATTTGGGAATTGAAAGACGGCTTGAAAAATCAGTCAAATAAAAAGAGATTGAGCTTCGTTATTATATTGCAACAAATAGTCGGAATTTGAAGGAATACATTATTTTAATGATTAGGTATCTATTTGAGAATTGAAAAAGCGACTTGAAAGACCAATTAGTCCTATAAAAAATATGAGCAATGTTCAATAATTTATTCCAAGTCTCCTGTGAATTTGTAAAGAATCTAATTCAATATTCAATAGATCCAATTAGAGGCATCTATCCCAGCTCACCTTATAACAAGATTCTTATTATAACATGATCCAATGAAACCGTTCATTGGATCGTTGTAGCTATTCATTGAACAAAGAGAACGGTTAGATCTCACGCTGTGAAATGTGCTTACGAGTCTTATTTATTTTTTCCTATCCGCCATAACTGACCCTGGATGTGTATGAGAACGTAGACAGTATAAAACATAATCGACCTTGGAATTCTACATGTTGAAAATAAAAATATTAACGACAGTCTAGCTATAAAGGTAATTTTACCTCCATCAATTACTATACTGTCTTCCTCTTCGAGATAGTACATGTAGAGTTAGATTCAGGTACTCAATTACATACATACTTGTACCACACCAAACTGGATAAAACACAAATATCTGGTATAATTCCTACTGAAATACCATACACTTTACTATTAAACTAAATGTAATATAGGCCTACTTCACACATCCTAATAAAATATTACACACTAACTATAGTCTCATACAATATTATTTATTATTTATTTACAATGCCAATGACACTAATGTAATAACATTGAAAGATGAAATAATAAGGTAGTCCTTGTGCTATTTTTCTTCCAAATTTATAAGTGACAAAGTCCAAGATAAGGTTAGAAAACGTGTACAATTTTTATGAAATTTTAGTCCAAAATAAACATGAGAACTATAAATTTTGAATTTAGATGGTTTGAATTATCAAATTAATTAGAAATATTCCACTCAATTACCACTTCTAACGAATAATATTGAGTTATTTAAGAAAATTTGGAACCATTCGAGAAACACAAACTTGTAAACACTAAAGCTCAGCTGACCTACCGGTAGGTCTGCTATATCAGAGACAAGAAATATAGGATCATGGAAATGCTTATCCTTTATCTATGGCTATACTATTCTAGATATTTCTCTCACAATGAGAAGTCCTAGAAATACTTGGAGCTGTCTTCCTTCAATAAGGATATATAATATCTATTACAGAGATAATTCAAGTTCATCTTGATAAAAATATGCAGCTCTCAATGACATTACAGATATCACGTCGAAGTTTAATTTTACTCCAGTTTTCATGATACGAGATTGGGTGTATGGTGGAATATGCTATTTGTTAGCGGTAATAAAATGACAATTTATTTATTTATTATTTACAATCAACTCAAGGACCAAGAAACAGACTACAGTCCAAAACTTCTTTTCATCCAAATTTCATCAATAAATTGTTCAAATAAAGGTTATGTGCGACTTTCCAATTCTTCACTAATTTCCACATTGAAACAAAACACATACACTTAAAACAATTAACTTAGAATTTAGAAAGATTAAGATCCGAATTGATAGCAAAATTCCTTCCACAATAAATCATTAATGGGTACAGGAAGAGCAGAGCACTTGTCAATCTATGTGAAAATGTGTTCTATTAGACTGTCGAAGCTTCTTCATAATGTTATGTTTTGTGTTTTTTGGTATAACTGAAAATTTGTTGAAAAATGTAAAACTTAATTTGATTGAATTCATTTAATTCATGAGAAAAGTACAGTGGTTCAAACGTTGGTTTTCAGTTTATAATATATATATATAGATATATATATAATATATATATATATATATATATATTAGATAGATAGATAGATAGAGATAGATAGATAAAAGCGAAATGACACTCACTCATTGACTGACTGACTGACTGACTGACTGACTGACTCACTCACTCACTCGCAGAACTAAAAATCTACCGGACCAAAAACGTTCAAATTTGGTAGGTATGTTCAGTTGGCCCTTTAGAGGGCACTAGAAATCTTTTGGCAATATTTTAACTCTAAGGGTTGTTTTTAAGGGTTTAAAGTTCGTCTTTAGCATGTATAATCTTTTCTCCCAATCTCTTAATTATAATTGAAATTCCATAATTATCATATGTTAATATAGAACTATAAACTAGATAGAGTACCTCTTCGAAACAGTTGTTAACTGGTAACTAAATTAATAATTTGTCAGGTTGGCATTAAGTTGAGTTGACTTTGTTAGGTTGGCACCAAGTTGAAGATTTAAATGCATTTATCGCGGAAAATTGATGGGTACTGCTACTTCAATCCTGGGAATAATATTGCTAGCCGTCAGGCTCCGCTTCGCTCGCCATATCCGTTTAGCCAGACGTTTAGTCTGGACCCCCGACTGGATTGTCCTAACATATGATAAAAATTCTCAAATGAAAAATTCAGGCGATCGAAGCGAGCCTGCTGATCTTATTCTTGGACGATCCAGTCGGGGGTCCAGAGGGCGGAGCCCCCTGGCTAGACGGATATGGCGAGCGAAGCGAGCCTGACGGCTAGTATCGTATATTGTACGTTGTATCTTATACGTTATATCTTTTAACGGTACGTTGCATGATTTGAAGATTTATTTACAAGAAAAATCACTTCTATAAAATAAGATATTTTAATAAACTATCCTATTAAATCCACAACATTCAATGTGGGAAAAGGAAGATTATATAACTACAATAATGTCAATGTTATATGACTGTTCAATATAAATTTTCATAAAAACTCAATTTTTTTAAATATGAAATAGAAACAGGAAATTCTCAGACTATTGACGCTATTCTACATTAACTAGATTTTAGCGCTAGTTTTGTAATCAATTTTATATCACCATCTCAAACAGGTTCAGTACCTCAGATGCAAATACTCAATTGGCATTGCATTTTATTTTGTAATAGTATTTTCTCATGTTGTAAAATTTGTATTGCTTTTATTATGTATTTCTAAGATGTTGTAATTTTATATTTCTGCCAATAAAACATTTCAATTCTTGATATGCACCTACTGTACTAAAACGTCAAACTAAGCATGACATAAAAATCAATCCAAGTGCAAGATACTCTAAGTTTGTGATATATTATACAAAAGTACAGAAATTTGAGGATAATAATGAAAAACATATCGTTGAAAAAAACAAAACTATCTTTGGAAGTTATATACTGTAACATTATTTCATGAAATGAATTTAATGAATATAGGCACTGGAAAACAACTAATTAGAATGTACAGTAATAACAATCTTGAAACAATAACAATTCTGATGGAATGAACTGATAACGTTGAAAACAAAGAAAAAGATTGATATCTCATCTTTTCTACAATGGAGGAGCAAGACATCAATTTCCATTTTTCTAACAATGAAATTGCAGGCATATTATGCAATGAAATTCTTGGAATATTATGTAAGATGGACTTTACTATGGGTATACTAGCTCCGCAACGTTGCCATATCGTTTTCCAACAATGTATAGATATTAATTATCAACGAAATGAGAAATATATTTTCATGACGAATAAAAATATATAATTTGATCGATTTGAACAAGAATGAACAGTTAGTTGATATGACATCGGATAAACCGGTATCAGATATCCTCTATACAGAGTGTTTCAGAGGTAGTGTCGAACATTAGAGGTATTGTTCCTGGATGATAGGAGACTACAAATGACGTATTTGAAGTGTCCAAAACTCAGCGGTTATCCTTATAGCTGCCATTTTGTTTTTTTCACTTGGGAATTTTTTATCTCAAGAACGAAATGTTGTATTGATCTGAAATTTGGCATGAATATTGAAAGCTATAAAGACTCAACTTTAAAAAATAAAATAAAAAAATTCTATGTACATATTCAAAATGGCGGCAATTTTTAATTTTTGATTGCAAATTTCAGGAGAACCGTTTCAGAAAATTTACAAGATACAAAAAAATTAGCGAATTTTATCAAGATTTCAAGGATATCTCATTTATACCAAGATTGGTCAGAGAAATCTCAATTTCAATTTTATTGATGTCATGCATTGTACAATAATACAATATTGACACAAGTCAAATACATAGTCACATTGGTAAATAACATTAGAAATTAATTATTTTCGTACAGCATGCGTGATCATGAACAAAAAAGACTATCTGAAAAACATTATAAAATCAGCTGGATGGCCATATGGAGCCATACCGAGTTTCAAAGCTTCATCTTAAATATTATAATAATTGGAATTAAAAATGTAATATTGATGTTTAAATATATTGTGAAAAGTGGTCAAGCAAGCAATACGGGAATTATAAATTTCTCTGTTATTCTTTTGACCAATCTTAATAAAAGAGTATCCTTGAAATCTTGATAAAATTTGCTAAGTTTTTTGTCTCTCGTAAATTTTCTGTAAAGTGAACGGCTTTCGTAAAATTTGCAATCAAAAATTTAAAATGGCCGCCATTTTGCAAATTTACATAGAAAAGTTTTCATTTTATTTTTCAAAGTTGATTCTTTATAGCATAAATATTCATGCCATTTCCAGATCAATACAACATTTTGTTCTTGAGATAGAAATTCTCAAGTGAAAAAAATTGCAGTTATAAGGATAACCGCTGAGTTTTGGACACTTAAAATACGACATTTGTAGTCTCCTATCATCTAGGAACAATACCCTAAAATGTTGGACACTACTTCTGAAACACTCTGTATAAGGCAGAGAATCGGCAACGCTGTTCACTTCTCCACTGCCATTACACGGACCTAACTATAGGAAACTATACTCTGGGCTGTCTACTTTTTTACGCAACACTGTGAGAGAATCTATTTGGCCAGAAGCCATTCTTGTCATGAGTCATTGTTGCTGGGAGGCAACATATTTCGGTCACGTCCATCGAAGGTCTTATTTCCAGCAGCAAGGCCTTGGCCCACAGTTTGAGTGTGTCCTTCCATTGGACCTGACGCGACATTCTCATCAGCTGATGACTTTTCACTTTCACTATTATGGTGAGATTCAGTTCAAACCTTCAGCATTCCTTATGATATAACATCAATGCTCCCATTCAACGAATACTGACAGTTTGATATCACTTTTTATTTGCTAAAAATATAACAGACTATAATAATAATTGTCTTTAATTATTACTCTCACTTGTAATATCTAATGTACCTGGAATTCTAGGTATGTAATCTAGGTATATTGAGTCCGTTCTGGGAACTTGGGAAATTGTCCGATTCACAATTTACCAGGTGAAAAGTTCCGTGTCCCATGGGAAGAATTTTGACAGATTCTGTACCAGAAACTAGTTCCAGTTCCAAATTCCTGCCCCACAGTCGAAGCATGGTAAATTGTGACAGTTCAAATTTGAAGAGCTCTCATTGGTCGATTGAATTGTAGTCTGCTTGCTTCTCTGCGCACGCGCTGATTGCTTGTTTGTTTACCATAGCATGCATAACCAACGAAATGATTTTTGATAACCATTCGTTAAATGAATTTTTCTCTATAGAAAATTTGAGAGTAATGGAATGAAATAAATGCACACTTTTCTAGAGGTAAGTTTGTAAAACAGCCTTTGTTCATTTACGCAGCTAGTAAACGACACATTTCGGTGTAAATCAACTTCATAAGTGCGCGCCAAAAGCTTGAACCAACGATTTTGAAATGGCGTTCCATGGAAACATTTTGCAATAGTCACGTGATTGAACAATTTACCACTGGAATTGGAACAATTTACCACTTTTTCGTGTTCCCAGACCGTGTCAATTGGTAACATCACTTTTTTCTATTCAATCAATGATGACATTTCAATCTCACTATCATACGTACTAATACTGTACTTGTACTAACATCAGTGCTTTCCATTCTACCTGAGGTGACAGTTAAAGTGAATCTTACTATATACAACTAGCCTACTTTTTACTTGTGAATTACTAGCGGGCCAACCTGTTATTCATGGGAAATAACAAGCAATTTATTTCAATCGTCCACTGATTGCTTGCTAATCGTCCACTATTGCTTGGACATTGCGTCCAATGTCATTGTTTGGTTGTTATTTTCGATTGTATATTTCGAAATAATGTGATTATAGTACATAGCCATACGAGAAGCCATACGAATTTACTTTTTAGTACATAAGTTATATTTGTACTGTGTTGTTACACAATATTGTACTGTATTTTTTTAAATGTTAAACACGTGAAGTATATAGAGTAATACTGTGAATTAAAATAATAAATAAATTATATTTGTAATTCTAATGTGTAGCAATTTGGGTAAATGAATTAAACAATCTCATCTAGTTATTGGAAAGTAAGTATTTAAATTCAACTACTGACATAATCACTTACGAGTCAAGGAATTTAGGATGGATCGATCAACAATGTTCATTAGTCTTATAAATCACACTATCAATTTTCTTTAGTTTTGATCTTTTTACACAATTCAGCAACAATAGAAATTTACATTTATTGTAAAAACATACATTTTCTAAATAGTGTGTTATATATGCTACAAAGAAGAAAATATAGAAAAAGGTTTATTCTATTTACAATATTGAAATTGAAATTTATTCACAACACTGACATATTTTACAAATATTTTTACAATGCAATCATTATAAAGAAACAGTATCATGATGGAAAAAAAAGAAAAGAACTTCAGTAGCTTAACAACAAAAGGTTGTTCAACAATAGAAAAGGTTGTTCAACTGGCTTGTTCAACAGAGGCTTTCAAAAATTTTTCACTGGTGACATTTTCAAAGATTTTTGATTTGGATACTATGAGTAGAAAGGTTTCAAAAGCCTACAATTCAAAGTCAATCAAAGCTAATCCAGAGCCTACAAGAGAATACTGTAAGTCTGCAAGAAATACCATGAAATTGAGATATCAGTAGACAATTAGCTCAGAGTAAACAACATCAAATAACGTTGAGAGATATCTAAGATAAAATGTTGAAAAAGAGGAAGTTATCATGGAATTTGACAACTTTTATGCCCGAAATGATTTGTAATTCGAATAGATCAATCTCATTTAGTGAACTAGAGCATTCCTAAATATGGAGATTTTCATAACAAATCATCATTGTTTTCCTCTGGTATTTCAAGGTAATTCAAAACAATAGCAACTGTAATATTAATTACGCAGGTGTATAAATTGTTGTGTTGGATTGATAGTGTGATGATATTCCCTTGAAATTCAGTTTGATTTTGAACTCAAATGATTTTAAATTCATCGTTAATCCACTATTTTTATACAGTATTCAATATGGTGTTATTCATCACCAGTGAGGATATAATGTAATGTATGTTATGTATGTTATTATGTATGTAATGTATGTTACATTCTATACTTTCTGTTCATCACAATCAACGAAAATGATTCCATAAAAATACAGTACTACAAAGACATGTAAATTGTAATTACGGAAAAATGCATGTACCGTAATAATTTTGTATGATAATTCAATGCACATCATAACATTTTTTGTTGTATTGGATTGATAGTGTGATGATATTCCCTTGAAATTCAGTTTGATTTTAAACTCAAATGATTTTATATTCATCGTTAATCCACTATTTTTATACAGTATTCAATATGGTGTTATTCATCACCAGTGAGGATATAATGTAATGTATGTAATGTATGTTACATTCTATACTTTCTGTTCATCACAATCAACGAAAATAATTCCATAAAAATACAGTACTACAAAGACATGTAAATTGTAATTACGGAAAAATGCATATTTGTAATAGTATGATAATTGAATGCACATCATAACATTCTTTTGCGCTCTTCTTTCCACTGAACACCAACCAGCAACCACAACAAATGAATAATTTCAGTTCCACCTGAAATTGCCAAATAAAACTGCGACGGCCGCCTGCAGTTTCCGATGACCGGAAAAACTGGTTTCCGTTCTCCCCTACCACCCTGAACAACCCCCCCCCCCACTACGAACAACAGGTAATTTTTCCCAAGGTCACACACTATGCTTGCATCAGACAATCACTATACTATAAAATACTGCAGTAGCCACAATTGCACCAGGCTGTAGGGAATAACTATGGTAGGCTTTATCTGCAACAACGGGAGAATTGAAAACCAAGATTCGAGAAGCGATTTCAAATTCCAGTTGTAATGTTACGTCAAACCATGCATGGACAATGTGATGAAGAGACTACAGGAATGTTTGCGTTGAAAAGGAGCATACCTGCAAGATGTCATCTTCAAAAAATAAATGTTACAGTATTATTTATTCTAAAATGGCATTATTTTTACTATTGAATGATATGAAAAACTTTATTTAAAGATTTGTTTGACTTGAAATTATTCAACTTTCAAAATTTCCAGTTCCTCTGAAACACTCTGTACAACTTTACTTTGTACTTTAGGCTTTATACTCTTTCTCATTTTATTCACTATCTAATAAATGTCTAAATTCAATGTCTATTATTTAGTCTATATCAGAGAAAAATAACTACGTCTAGTAAAATATCTTAACTTTTAGCATGATTATATTCATGCTTTTGATTCTTTAATGATTCTTACAATAAGTACATCATCAAAATGATAGGGAGAGATAAGATAATCGCTAGATGTAGATAATCGGTACAACAACTGAGTGAATAAATGCTAGTAAAAGTGGATAAAATGAGGGACTTGTAAATACATTAGTACTAGAATGCTCCCCTAACGTGTGAGCTAAGCTATAGAACATTCAGTCACTTTTACTTCTTCTAAGATATACTTTTATACTATAAACTATACACTGCTAAGTTCTGGTTCCACCCATAAAAATTCACTAAACGTATTCATAATTCCATTACTTCAACTTTCATAAATTAATATTCTCCTTAAGGATAAGGCTAACTCACCTTTCTTCCGCTGTTTGGTTCCACATATTTGGGATGAATAATTTAAACTTTAACTCATTCCTAATGTAAGCTTTCAACTCAATTTGAATCTAGGCCAGCAATTTTCCAACAAATCCATCTTCTATCTCTCTC
>NW_024090960.1:0-23495 GCF_014356525.2 Nilaparvata lugens | reverse complement strand
TAGACACACTAGGCTTTATAGACATAATGTAAAGTATCTATAAAATATTGAGCTATCAATTAGCCAAGCTTATTATTAAATATTAGCTATCAAGTAACAGCCATTGAGGAAACTATCTTCAATGCAATTACATCATCTTGTTAATGTCGTTATAATTAATTTATTGTTCTTGTCTGTGTCGAAGAGAAATATTTATTCTCTTGAGGGTAATGTCCATACACTAGCTCTAGGCTTGTGCATGTGTTGAATTGATGATCAAAAGATGATTGAGTTGAGATAAAGATGATAATTTCCACTTTTTTACGTGGGTTCCAAACCAACAATGACTTATATTTTATATGACTTTTGCAGGAGTCAAGCGATGAAACAGAAAGTTCAACAGCTCCCGACAGTACGACCAGAGAAAAGCTGGGGTTCTCCATTGGAGATGAGGTGCTGTTGACCGAAAGGATGGCAATTTCTATCTGGGAACTGTTGTCGAGGTAAGAGTCAATCTCATCAAAATTTATATCGCGTTTATATCAATTTTTGTTCATTATAACAATTTTTTGTTAATTACTATGATTAAAATCAATTGAAACGAGCTTCCTTTTGACCAAATATCAGCGTTACCAGATTGTATCAGAGATTTTCTCAAGCAAAAGTGCCAGCGCCAGGATAGCCGAGTCTACTAAGGCGTTGTACCCCACATTCTGGTCATTACCTGGTCGCGGGTTCGAATCCTGCCGAATAGGCATGGACGTTTGTTTAGCCCTACGGTCCAGGAACATGGATACTTCTCACTGGGAAAAGGTACTCTTAGAATCGCTAAGCAGCATTCGCTCGCTTCTCTGCACGACCATCAATTGCACACCTCACGAGCGAATGTTCATTCATCCTCGTAATCCCACGTTTATGACAAACTTGCCATCCTGGCTGATCAACGCCAAGGAGGCATGGATGAAGACCTTTGTAAGACGCAGTAAGCATGATCCTGAAGTTGAAAAGGTAGAAATTATTCATTTGAACCCTCATGTCGCTCAAGTAAGACTTTCTGATAGAAGAGAAGTTTCTGTCAACATTCGTAGATTGGCCCCGGTAGGTTCCACCACTGGGAGGGAAGAATGATATGATAATCATATGTCATAAATCAGTTGTTTGAATTATTCTAAATCATCAGAAAGTTTGGTCTTTTATCTCAGTTTATTTTAGTCAATAAAAGCCATTATTCTAGCTCTTCAATGGTCTCTATTTATTACAATCATATCATAAATCACCCTTGCACTTCTCATTACCCACCACAAGAGAAAAGCTTAGGTGGGCATCAACCGTAATTTAAAAAATGTGACTGGATAAGGACAAAGCCACACGAAGTCATTCTATTTTGATAATATTATTATCTAATGATGATTTATCATTAAATTCAATATAATATATTATTAATTTATTCAATAAAAGAAATAATACTTTTGATTGATATAATTAATAAAATATAACGGTTGTTATTTAACTGATGTTAGAAAACACTATAACTAAGTCAGCATATTGTCATTTCAAAGCAAAAACCTAACCCCCTAACCTACCCTTTCACATTTTAAACATTAATAAACATACCTCTTGGTAAAAACCCCTAATCCCTTCCAACATATTGCAATTTCAAAGCGAAATCCTAACCCCTTAACCTATCTTTTCACCTTTGAAATATCAAAAAGCATAATTCTACCTGGACCCTAGCCCTTTCTAGCATATTACAATTTCAAAGCAAAAACCTAACCCCTAACCCTTTTACATTTAATACTTTAGATTTCAAAGCAAAATCCCAACCCCCTAACCTATCCTTTCATCTTTGAAGCATCAAAGACATAACTCTACCTGGACCCTACCTCCTTCTAGCATATTAAGGTGCGTACAGACTCTCGCTCTGCTCCGCAACCGAACGTCACTCCAGCAGAGCGATTGATGATCGACCGGGGAGCAACAGTGGTTCGACGGGGAACGCGAGAAGATCTAACATCTTCCGTTACGTTCATGATGGGTGCGTGGGCGGTCCGACTGTGGTTCGATGGTGTTACGAAGGCGGTACGAGGGAGGAGCGTGCTCGGTGTGGGTTGGAAGCACGAATATGTGTACGCAGCTTAACAATTTCAAAGCAAAAACCTAACCTATCTTTATGAAACGTTATTTAATATAACCTAAATAAAATCTAACCCCTAACCCTTTTACATTTAATAGATTGTTGTCAGATCTCAGCCTTGCCACCCAAACAGCTGATACTGGTATATCTGATGAATTTAACTGTTCATTATTGTTAAAAAATAGTTTTTCATATTTTATTTGTCAAGAAAATATATTTTTTAAAGATGTAATAATACATTTTTATGATTGAAATAAAATATTTTGTCAATTGGTTGAATTTCCACATTGTTGATAAACGATGTGGCAACATCGCAATGCGTGAAAGAGATAGCGTCATCTGCTTTGTTGAATGATACACAAGGATAGCAACACCATTGCAAATCACACACTGCCATTATAACGTGGACCTCACTATAGATACTCAAAGAATATGAATTTCCTATCCCGTACGTGTATAAGCCAATACTTTCCTTTATTATAATATAGATTACAAATCTTATAGCTATGACAGATAGAGAAGAGAGAGATTAGATTACTTTATTTATGTATGTTACAATAATTACTGGCTTATACACTAATTTACATTAAATGGCGGTAATGCTAATTATTCAACGAATTTTACAAAGTAAAATAGAGTATAAAAAATAAGAGTATAAAAAATTGATCAATGAGAATAAAGATTGAATGCATTACAATAACGATAATATAATAATGTGATGTAACTTCATAAATCGGCGGTGTTTCAACAAATAATTGTCGATTCTCTAAGAAGGATACTAGTAGTTCTGTGAACAGTAGACCTCACGCAGTATTCTCATCCACAAGTACCTGATTGAAACTATAGACCTTATGGAAATAGACTGGCTTCTCCACACATCTGTGTAATCACTTGTCAGCTGATTTATGATGAATAATTCTATAGTATGATTTTTACTCTAATATTGGCGTATGAAGGAGGCTCCTTTTTCCTTTTATATTATCCTTTAAATGCAAAATTTCCAAAAACCTTGTATATACGTCGACGCGCAATTAAAAAAGGAACATACCTGTCAAATTCCATGAAAATCTATTACCGCGTTTCGCCGTAAATGTGCAACATATAAACATTTAAACATTAAGAGAAATGCCAAACCGTCGACTTGAATCTTAGACCTCACTTCGCTCGGTCAACTATTTAAAATAGGGTTATTCTTTTTGAAACACCCGGTATTATGTGCAACTGATGTGGAAACGTTTTGTCAAACAAAATGTTTCCACACAATAGATTTTGATAGTATTCAAATCGCAATACTTGTCGCAAAAATGTCACCTTTAGTCTGATATGGCGTATGAAGGAGGCTCCTTTTTCCTTTTATATTCTCCTTTAAATGCAAAATTTCCAAAAACCTGTGTATATATATATACGTCGACGCGCAATTATAAAAGGAACATACCTGTCAAATTTCATGAAAATCTATTACCGCGTTTCGCCGTAAGTGTGCAACATATAAACATATAAACATTTAAACATTAAGAGAAATGCCAAACCGTCGACTTGAATCTTAGACCTCACTTCGCTCGGTCAATAAAATTATATCCTTCTCATAAACACACGACCGGGTGTGTGTGTGTGTGTGTGTCTGTGTGTGTGTGTGAGAGAGAGAGAGAGAGAGTGAGAGAGGTGAGTGTGTAAGAAAGAAAGAGTGAGAGTGTGTGGTTCAGAAAGAGAGAGAGTGAGAGTCCAACAGGTGCAGTCCAAAACTGCTCTTCTCGCAAATTAACGAAAAACATGTTGTTTATTTACGAAGTATTCCATTAATTTTTGTCGTTTGCGTTTCAGTTGGACAACGTGCGCGAGCAATGCCTGATCAAGTTTGACGACAACACGTCGAGCTGGTCACACGTGAAACACGTGACACGTCTGTCTCCCGTGGGTGATGGATTCGACGACGATGTGGTGATGTGTGTCGTGTGCAAGCAGAGTGAGCCACAGGCCACCATTGTCGTCTGCAACCGGTGTGCACGGGGCTACCATCAGCTGTGTCATCAGGTGAGTCATATGAGTGCATGGGGCAGCTACCATCAGCTGAAAGCTGCTCCAAAGGTAGCTCCGCAGTGCAGGCTGGATGCTTGTCTGACTCGGACTAGGCGCTGAGACAGCAAATAATAGCAGGGTTGGTGGGAATGCGAGCGGCCGCAGTAACATCTTCCACCCAGCAATGGTCGGCGTAGTTCCGCCTAGCGGACAGACGAAAGATCAATCCAGTCGGTTATTTGATCCCTCCAGCCAGGCTCAGCCAAGCAGCCGAGACAATAGAACAATGGAGTGGCGGTCTTATTCGCGTTCATCAGAAGTTTTCTTTCTCACGATTATTTTGATTTTTGTGTTACCTATAATCAGTAATAACTCCAGTCACCAGTAAAACGTTTGCAGAAACGTGGTGTACTACCATATTAATGACTTTTCATGATGATTTTCAATTATTTAAAAACATTGTTGACATTCTGAGCCTTCAGACTAAACTTGGGGTCGCTGAGAACGAACCTGCAATCAGAATTTCTCTATCACGAAAAATAACGAAAAAAACCAGCTATTGATCTTCCGGCAACCGTTAACAGTCATCCTGCAATACGGCCGAAAGACTTCCAAGCCAGACACCCATCTCAAATGACAAGAACGCCAAGCTGTGAGAAACCATCCTGCACTGCGGCGCTAGGTCAAAAGCTTCATAGTGTTTTCGGATTCCTGTCTGAAGGCTCCTTCACACGTACAGAACGGCTTCCTTCTGGACTAGTATATGATTATGAAAATTCGGGAAAGAAACAGTTTTGGGCTAGTCCTACCCCAATTATTTTAATGAATTTAGTTGTGTATCTTGAATCAATAAATGAATAAATGAGTAGTGTGATGAGTAGATATATTCTGCAGTAAAATAAACTGTTAGGGCCCTGCAATACAGATATGCGATCCTATAGGTGTATATCTAAATCTCAGATCGGATACATTAGGGTCAAGCCATACGAAGCGATTTTCAGGTGATTTTTAGATGAGTCGGCAGGGTAGGAAGTTTTCCGATTGGCTGATTATCAGCTGATTCCCGAACGCCAACCCAATCACCTGATAATCAGCCAATCTCAGTCGACCACAATAGGAGGATCTCAGATTGGTTAGATTTCAATGTCTAAATATCCTAAAAGGTTCAGTTTAATAATGTTTTGGAGGGAGAGGTTAGGTTTCTACTTTTAAATGGCAATAAGTTGGTATTATTAAAAATATTTTGATAATAATTATCGTGGATAATAAACACAAATAACGAAAAATTACTTGATTAGTTGGTTTTAGCACATTTTAAATTTGGACAATATGAATGTCACCCGACAACAATGACTGTCATTGTCGACGTCGGCATTATACGCACAAATCAAAACCACCTTTAGAGCTTCCTGCCCTGTTGACTCGTCTAAAAACGCTTTAAAGGTGCGTACAGATATACGCGCCTCCAACACGCTCCGCACTCGCTCCAATCATGAACGTTACGGAGATGTTAGCTCTTCATTTTTTCCGATTGCAATTTAGAAGAACTTGAGAAAAATGTAACCTACTATCTAACAGTTTAGCTCAATATTTTAATTCTATTTCCCTCTCAGTAAATTCAAAGAAAAGTCGACTCATAGATTTCAGCCTCAGACAAAATCATATAGAACCTAAATTATACATTGGCTGTGATCCTGTAGAAATACAGACTCTGTTAATTTACTTGGTCTAGAGATAGATTAAAATTTTTATGGGATTTGCACATTGAAAAACTAATTAATTCTGTGAGTAAGGGGCTGTTTGTTTTGAGAAATATGGTGAGATTAGTGCCCGTATCAGTCTCAAAAATGGTTTATTTTGCCTTATTTTATTCACATGTGTCATATGGTATAGAGTTGTGGGGTGGTTGTGCTAATATACACTTCCAAAAAATATTCAGGCTTCAAAAAAGAGCAATACGTTACCTGGCTGGCCTCAGTTTCAATGATTCGTGTAGAGATGCGTTTGTAGACTTGAAAATTCTAACACTCCCATCAGTTTACATATATAAACTCTTGATTTTCACACATAGAAACATTTCCACATTCAAAACACAGGCTGATTCACATAACTACAACACAAGGGGGAAAAATAGACTAGCCATACAACAACACAGATTGAAAATCTATGAGAAACTACCAACCTATCTAGGAGCAAAGTTACATAATAAATTACCCCCTGAATTGCAAACCTTGTCTGACATTAAAAAATTCAAGAGAGATTTGTACACTCTTCTCATTTGCAAGGCGGTGTATAGCTTGGAAGAATTTAACAGTTCTATGTCTTGACTAGTTTATAATTAAAAGTAGGCTAAATACTGTGTAGTCTAGAGTTTTAAGAATTGTTGACACTTTGTAATATGTATTTGTATTGCTGCTTGTGACGATATTCAACTGTATAATGTTCACATTTGCTGTGTTGAATAAAGAAATATTATTATTATTATTATTATTATTATTATTATTATTATTATTATTATTATTATTATTATTCTCGCGTTCTACTTTTGCTCCCCGGTCGATCATCAATCGATCTGCTCGAGTGACGTTCGATTGCGGAGCAGAACAAAAGTCTGTACGCACCTTAATGTGGCCTGGCCCTAAATGCTTATGTGATACATGTTTATTCAATGAAACATGTACAGATGTTAGCAATAGATGAGTAAATAAATAATTGAGTGCTCATTCATTCATTAATCAAATGAATAATCTATAATATGATGAAGGAAAGAACTGGTTTATACACGTAATGGATAGGAAATTCACGAATGACGCATCATCACGTCTGAACTACTCAACTGATTGAGGTGAAATTTTGTATTATATATTCTTATTACCGAGTATGGTTATAGGCCTCTATTTCGAATTCTTCAAGATTTTAGTAGGTCAAGTTTACAGTGTTTATCAAGTTTTTAATTGGACCCTTGCGGAGCACGGGTTACCTGCTAGTAAATAAATGAAGCAATAAATAATTAATTTGTAATATTTTTCCAGCCGGCAATCAGCAGTGACAGCATGCGTAAATGGCAATGTCGCCGTTGTCAGGTGCCACTGATTGATGAGCTGCGTGCCTACCGCAAGAAGGCCAAAACCAAAGCTGCATCGCCCACTAAGAAGACAGCTTCTGCTGCACCCAATGCAGCTGTAGATGCACCCAATGCAGTTGCAGATACTCCCAATGCAGCTGCAGTACAGTTGAGGTCATCAGGGCAGCAGGAGAATGCAAGGCTCCAGCCGGAGTCGAATCCTAGGTTGCAGTTGCCATACGATGTGAGTAATAGGATAGTGTTTATTGTCAAGCTCAACCACAAACATGTATATTATAATAATTAATAAAAATCTGGTGTGGTATACTCACACAACTTTCCTTGCTCATTGAACTGTAAGCCCCATTCTTAAACGAGAATATTTCAGGGGAATAACATAATGATGACGATTGGCGGCAACATATTTGAAACTACGATCAGACTTCTGTATATGTGTATATATAATGTTTTCAGAGTACTTTTTCCTTTGTGTAAATTGTGAAATTCGATGATTTTTTAAAAGTCGTCAAAACAGCTGTTCTACAGATGAAATATCTCGTCTATGTGTTCTTTTATGAACTGGTCTACCTACCTAGCTCATGCACGAGAAGTAGGTTACAAAGTCCATTTCTCAAGGATGGGGTGGACCCCCATTAGTTTCCCAGAAAGGAGACTCATGCCAGTTGATAGACCTATAAAGGGTATGAATTTGAAAAAATCGGTCAAGTCATTTTTAGAAAATCGTGAAAACATGGTTTATTAGTAATTATCCGTCATTTTTTTCAAGAATATTACGGAGCTCCTGCAATTTTCCCAGAAATGAGACTCATGTCAGTTGATAGGGGTTATAAATAGCTATCCATGGTATAAATTTGAAGAAAATTGTTAGAGCTGTTTTCGAGAAAACCGTGAAAAACATGGTTTTTTAGTGATTATCCGGTATTTTTTTCAAAAATATTACGAAGCTCCTGCAATTTTCCCAGAAATGAGACTCATGTCAGTTGTTGGGGCTTATAAATAGCTATCCATGGTATAAATTTGAAGAAAATCGTTAAGAGCCGTTTTCAAGAAAACCGTGAAAAACATGGTTTTTTAGTAATTATCCGCCATTTTTAATTCAATTTTATTGAATTTCTTATTGTCGAATCCTCATGGTATAAGGACCTTACGTTTAAAATTTCAAGTCAATCAGTTGATTAGGAATGGAGTTATCGTGTTCACAGACATACACACACACAGACCAACACCCAAAAATCATGTTTTTGGACTCAGGGGCCTTGAAACGTATAGAAAACTTGAAATTAGGGTACTTAATTTTTTGGAAACCAATACTTTCCTTACCTATGGTATAGGGCAAGTAAAGTAAAAACAATTAAAAATTAGGAGTGGCCGTAGTCGAGTGGATCAGATGCTGGCTTTATGATTCAGAGGCCCGGGTTCAAATCCCGGCCCGGGCAAGATATTTATCTCGGGCCACTCCGTGTTTCGGATGGACACGTTAAGCCGTCGGTCCCGGCTGCCTAAAAAGCAGTCGTTAGGTCATGTCAGAGGCCCTGAAATTGATCAGCTGCGACCTGAAAACTCTGAACCAGACTGAGCCAGCCAGGTCACTCGATATTATTATTATTAATGTAAAAATCTTGAAGTACTCTTTAATTTTTTTTATAAAAAAAATTTAAAATAGTTCAAAAACTAGTTCCGGTGATCACACCATCGTCAGGTTATAAAATAAAATAAATTTCCAATAAATTTATTAAAAAAAATAAAGGGTACTTCAAAATTTTTACATTGCTTTTATTAATTTAAAAAGTAGCCCATGTGAATGAAGTGTTTTTATGTATAATAATCTATTATTGTGAGGCCAATGGTATAATGATAGTGGAAAAGATAGTCTATATCTATCTCTATAGAGAGGTCCACGTTATAATGGCAGTGGAGAATATAGGTCTACATATCTATAGTGAGAACATTGGACCATTCATTCAGATGAGAGAGACGTGAAAGGAAGAAAAGTCCGCGCCACGTGTCTGTCTAACTGTGCTAAATCGGCCTAAGATTCAACCTGTATGTTATTTTGTTGTGTCTACGGTAAATAGTGTCAAGTAGACAGAATAAAATTAAATACAGATTGAATGTTAGATCCAAATAGAGACGTGGCGCGGACTTTCTCCCTTGCATGACTCGCCAATGTAAATAAATAGTACACTGTTTAATTACGGTTTATTTAGTTTTGATATTTTGTGTTGTGATTGCAGTTACAGTTACTAGTGTCCCTTCTAATCCTAATTTATTCATATTATTTGTTTATTAAATGGCCCATATGAATAAATCCATAGCAATTCGTTTCGATTTTTGTCGAGCAAGGTTCAGTCGACTCAAACCTTTCAGAGAGGAACTACCTATGCGTACATGAGCAGTAGAGCACTCACTAAAGATTACAGAAAGCTGGCCGCTTTAGCACCGCTGTATCCCTACTTTTCTCTGCGCGCTATCCCTCAAGTCGGAAGTTATTTTGTATGGTCTATAGGCACGAGGAATTGCGCCTCAATCTGGTTTAATTCAACATTGGCCTATGATAAACCAGAGCAAATGCTCCTGAGCAGATCATGGAGCAATGTTTTGCTCATGAGTCATTATTTTTTTTTTTTTTTTTTTTAGAGATTACGTCCTAAAGACTCCAGTCATGGAGTATAAGACAAGTCATGTTATTACATAATAATTCTAACACTAAGTAGTTCAACCTAGTTTAGGTTTGAAAGGAATTCTTGTACACTATAAAAAGCTCTATCAACTAAATATTTTTAATTTGTTTTTTGAAAATCTTCAAATCATCATTACTTTTCAAGATTTGAGGTAGCTTGTTATAAAATTTCCTACCAATATAATCTGGTTTTTGTTCAAATAACCTACTATTGTGACCCATTATATGATAATCTGCTCTGTTTCGCGTATTATACTCATGAACATCTGAATTCTGGATCACACCACTCGTTTTCACATGCATTACAACTTCATATACATACAAAGATGGCACAGTTAATAGACCAAGCTTTTTAAATAAAGGCCTACAAGAGTCTAACCTATTCACTTTCTCTATACATCTGAGTGCCTTCTTTTGAATCTTAAACACCCTGTCCATATTTTGTTGAGATGAATTACCCCATACTAAAATAGCATACCTAATATGAGATAGTATAAGTCCATGGTAAGCAGTTAACAGTAGTTTTTTATCATTCAGCCTAGCAAGCTGCCGCAGGACAAATACCCCAGATGATATCTTATTACATATCCTCTCAATGTAAGGATGCCATGTTAATTTCCTGTCCAATAAAATTCCCAAGAATGCTACTTTCTCTTCTTGGTCTAATTCATTTTCCTCTACAAACACATTTATTTCTCTATCCTCTACTGAATTATATTTACTTTTGAATTGTAGGAATTGACATTTCTTACTATTTATTGTTAATTGCCTTTGCTTCAAGAATTGGACAATTGACTGTACTCCAGTAAAAGCATTTATTTCTAGACTATCTAATAAATAATTGTTAAAGATAAGCGATGTGTCATCAGCAAACAACAGAGCTCTGTGATCTTTAACTCTTTTGGTAATTGGTTCACATACAACAGAAACAGTAAGGGACCCAGAATTGAGCCTTGAGGTACTCCAGCCTGGACCTCCAGTTTTTGAGATTTAATTTTTACTATTTCATTCCCATCCACCTTGGTAAGCTCAACACACTGGTTTCTACCTATGAGATATGATTCAAACCATTTTAGTTCTATACCATTCACACCTACAGTTTTTAGTATTTCCAATAATATTCTATGGTTCACACAATCAAAAGCTTTGGATAAATCAAGAAATATTGCGGCTGCCTTCTCACCTGAATCTATTATATCTATTAGTCTTTCAACAAGGGATACTATTGCAGTCTTAGTAGATTTCCCTTTCTGGAACCCATGCTGTTCATCACATATGAAATTAATTTCTTCCAGGTGCATCAATAGCCTATTTAAAACTACTCTTTCAAAAATTTTACTTATTACATTTAGAATACTAATGGGTCTATAATTTTCAACTCTTTCAGAATCACCGCTCTTGAAAATTGGCAAAATTTTTCCTTGTTTCAGATCATCAGGGAAAATACCCTGCTCTAGTGAAGTATTAAGGAGATGCAATAAAGGGTCCAGTAATTCATTTTCACATTCTTTTAAAATTTTGCTTGAGACCCCATCCAATCCTACTGTTTTTTTGTTATTCAAATTTTTTATTATTCTTGACAACTCATCTCTTGATAATGGATGAAATTTAAATACCTTTTCAATTGGCTCAGCATTTAATGTAGTTGTATTATAAGTATTAGTGTTCAGTGACTTTTGGAGATTATGCAACCTGTTGATAATACTTATTGAAAAAGTTACAAATGTCTATACTATCATCCATATAATTTCCATGTTCATCGATTATCCTAGGGACATTAGTAACTGTATCTTTTTGAGCTGCTCTCCTATTTCTATTAATTACCTCCCAAACAGCAGAGTTAAAATTGGTACTAGTTGTTAATATTTCAGCTGTTTTCTACACTTAGCTTTCCTCACTTCTTTTGCATAGTTTTTCTTTAGACATTTGTATTTGACTTCACTCGGAACATCCCTCACTAATTTAAATTCCTCATAAGCTTCCCTAACAATATTTCTTTGAGTAAGAATATCTTCAGTTATCCATTCATCTACTTTGTTAATTTACTTTTTACTTTGACTTTTTTTTGGACAGCATACACTAATGTGAAATCTTAGAGTATCAATGAATTGCTTATATTTGTAATTTAGGTTACAACTGTTATAAACACTACTCCAATTTTCTTGAAGCAGTTCCTGCTTCAAACAATTTATATTTCCTAGCTCATATTGCTGAATTTCTTTCACAAAAGTTTTTTTTCTGCTTGGATTCTGGCCCTGCAACTTAACATCTAAAATTTGATAGTTATGATCTGATAGATCTGAGCTACCTAACCTGACATTACAACCTTCTATATTTGTGAGGATATTATCAATAATTGTCTGTGAAGTTCGAGTTACTCTTGTATATTCGTGGACCTTAATTTCTAAATTATTCATATTAAATATCTCTAATATCCTCTGTCATTTTATCCTGCCTGGCAAAATCGGTATTGAAATCTCCTACTACTATAACATTTGTGAAACGAGCGGTTGTAATTTCCAAAAGTGTATGGAGCAGCTCACAAAATTTTTGCCAGTCTCCATTTGGTGACCTATAGATACCTAACACTGCTACCTCAAATCGATCATCAATTTTTAACCTTAGTCCCGTCACCTCTAAATCCATCTCAACAGAAAATCTCTTAACAAAATCCAGTTCATAAGTTTGGGTATGTTTAGCATTGCTAGTGAATATACATACACCACCACTTCTATGAGCTATTCTACAAAATTCTGATCTCAGTGAATAGCCTGGAATCCTAACTTGATTTATTTCCTTTATTTTTAAGCCATGCTCTGTGAAAATAACAATGTCAGGATCCTCCTGTTTAAGAAATACTTCTAATCTGTCAATTTTGTTGCGAAGATACTGAATATTTTGATGATAAATACTAAAAACCTTACCATCTTGTGCTACTCTATCTCTAGCATTTGTAGCTATTTCCCTTTCCCTGTTTTGAGCCAATTTACTAAAAAATCGTTATTTGTTTTTTGACTGTTTTTAAACCAGAGGATTGCAAACGGCTTTCAATCAGCTCTGCCAATCTATTACAAAAGATTACTTTGCCAGATCGATTTAGATGCACCCATGATTAGTGAAGTTATGTCTTTTCAGCCTTTCATTTAGAAAACAAATCCCCAGTTGTTTAGAATTCTTATTTTTTAGCTGTTGATTGTATATGATTGATTTGTTTGTCGAATTGATTGCTTCATTTAATTCTGGCCTATCAACCTATTAGGAATAGTACTTATTATTAAGTTTGTTTTTTTGCTGAGTGGCACAATTTCCTTGATTTTTTCTGTTACTTGAGGAAGATGATTCAAGTTAGGTTCATTTATATTATTTGAGCCACCCAGTACAATTAGATAGTCATTTTCATCAAAGTCTTTAGTTTGTTCCCTAGCTGACTCTACAACTGCATTAATTGATGCACTTGGCTTGAAAAAACATTGGACATCAAATTTATTTTTCAATCTTTTATCAAGGAGATCACTGCAATCACGTCCATGACTGGACGTCAGTAGCAGAACTCTCCCTTTCCTATCTTTATTTCCCTCAGCTATATTTTTGGTTGCTGTCTTCAAAACCTCACTGTACGTTTTATTTCGACCATTTTCAGAGCATTTCCCATCATTTAGGTTAGATTCTATTTTTTGCATTTGGACGGAGGTTCTATCATACATTTAGTATTATCAATTTAGATTTTAGTTTCTTTATTTCCTCCGACATTAGACTACATTGATTTTTTAGATTAGTATTTCTTTTTTATGGTCTTCATCTTGTAATTTTATAATCAGTTCCAAAGATTTAATTTCTTCTACCATCCCTAACCTTTCTTCCTCAGACGTTTTTAGAGTTACTTCTAATTGGTTTTTTAATTAGTGTGGCTACTTTGTAGTTGAGCAACTTTTTCGGCTAAAGTAGTAGAAGCATAACATTTGCTCTTTTTATATGAATAGCTTTACCTTATACTCTTACCTTATGCTCCTGAACTCTGGAGCAAATGCTCACGTATTTTAAAGATTCCATCAGCTGATTCGCCTTTGTAGCCTTTCTTTGTTTTTATAGCTCACGGAAGCGCTAAATTTCATTTTTTTTTTCATTTCATTTCATTTTCATCCCACTGACCACCTATGAAAGGGGTATAAGGATTTGTCAATTCTAATCTAGTCGTCAATCTTTACATTCCATAATGCAAAAGAATTCCTTACTGGAATAAGGACAAACCTGCAACAACTCCTCCTCACCTTTACTCTGAACTTTTCACCTGTAAGAGCCTTTACGCGTGTTGGCAATGAATTATAAAGCCAATTCCTGCACTCTTTACCCCCCTATCATACATACCAGTTTGATGAATGTCGTCTCTGAGGTTTTGTCTGTATCTGGTATTGTATGAGTGGAGCAACTGTATTGAACCTATCTTTATTCCTATCAATAAAACAAAGAGCCTCCAAAATATATACAGCTGGTAGTGGAAGAATCTTTAACTCTTTGAAATAATCTCTACAACTTGCTCTAATAGATTCACCCACCATCACTCTAACTGCCCACTTTTGAATCCTAAATATATGTATTGCCCCAAAATATAACACCGTATGAAAGAAGAGAATGGAACACAGCAAAATAAACACTTCTAAGCGTTCCTGCATCCAGCAATTTCTGCTAGTAGCAATATGCAAGTAGGGGGCACCGCTTGTGTTTGCGTCGTCTGCTCTGTTTTCTATCTATGAATAGAGTTTTAGGTTAGTTGAGATTAGAATTTTGAAATAATAGCGTGAAAAATTTCATCTCTATAATAATCTCCAGCATATTCTTTAATCTCAATAGCCTTCTTATAATCGTCTACACTCTCATCTTCTTAATGCCTATTTCGTGATTGCTATCTGTATATCAGGGAGCTATCTTTGTATTTATTTTTTTAGGAATAATGGTGATATATATCATGGTTGAATTTAAAAAGGTTTTATAGTTCTCAACTATTGGTTGTGATCGTATCTGGTATAGTTTCATTTTCCTCATACGAATTAGTTGAGCCATTTTACTATGAGCGATAGGTGATAAGCTGCTCTAGACTAGACTCACCTTTTTTTGAAGCATTTGCTTTAGTTTATTCATACAATTTTGAGTATAAGCTTTTACTTTTGAGCAAATGCTCAAACTATTTTTATGATGAGCTTGAGCAAAAGGTTTTGCTCACGCTTATTCATAGAAAATGAAGCAAATGCTCCATATTTTAGAAGTATAAGCAAATGCTCAACTTTATAACATATTGAACATTGTTTAATTTATGATGTTGCAGTTGAAAAGCCTGGTGTGGGACGAACAGCACGAGGTGAACTCTCAGCAGAAATACTGCTATTGTGGTAGCAGTGGAGACTGGTACCTGAAGATGTTGCAGTGTTCTCAATGCAGGCAGTGGTTCCATGAGCGCTGTGTTTCCTGTCTACAGTACCCGCTCTATTTGGGCGATAGGTCAGTCTAATTATTGCCACAATATTCATCTATTAAGGTTGTGCACCACATTAAAAACGTTTTATTGGTGACATTTTTGCGACAAGTATTGCGATTTGGATACTATCAAAATTGTTGTTCCTTGTTTTCATGAACGATTTCCCTTGTAATGTGCCGTCAGGAAGGTCTGTCTTATTTGCTGATGATGCAAATTTCTTAGTTTCGGCGAATAATGTCGTTGAATTGCAAGCTATTAGTGATGCTGTTCTTGCTGAAATTACAAGGTGGTGTTCTGCAAATTAGCTCGAGGTCAATATAGGCAAGACAACCTTCATTGAATTCTCAATCCACAGACTTCCTGTGAATCAGTTGGAGTTTGAGGTTGAGGCAAAAGGGTTACTACCCTCTGATGCAACGGATTTTTTTGGGGGTTTCTGTGGATCAGGTTTAACATGGTCTTCTCATGTTCAATTTCTTTCTAGGAGATTAAACTCAGCTGCGTATGCAATGTCCAGGCTCAGGAGGGTATTAGTTCATGAGGCAGTGATCTCTGTTTACTATGGATATTATGAGTCATTACTGTCTTATGGGATATTGCTGTGGGGAGGATCAAGATTCTCTGCCTCTATCTTCCGTGCCCAAAAGAGAGTCCTAAGAATCATATTTAAAAAGCCACCCCGTTTCTCATGTAGATCGCTATTCAAAGATAATAGAATTTTGACGGTTCCTAGTCTCTATTTGTACCATCTGGCAATCTATGCTTATAAAATGAAATATGATTGGCTGACAGGACGGTGTGGATGTTCATCAACACAATACAAGATACAGGGGCTTAGTCAGAGTTGAACAGCACAGGACAGGGTTTTATGAGCACAACCCAAATTACATTGGCAAAAAAGTGTTTAACTGTTTACCCCAGAATATTAAAGCTGCCCAAACCCTAAACTCTTTCAAGACTAATCTAAAATGTTGGCTATTAGAGAAATGTTTTTATGAGTGGCAAAGTATCTTCGACCATTGAATACGTTGCATTAGTTATACATGTTGTATGGTCTTAGATATAGGTTATTTGTTATTTGTGTTATGATGTACAAAATTGTTGTGTTTTGTGTCAATATTTATTTATTATTTATTTATTTATCACATTGTGTACAAATACTTAAAATGAGGAAGGCACAACAGGCTCATGCCCAAAACTGTCTCATTTCCAATTTATATTATACTGTCCAAATCAAAATGTTGGTTATGTCACTTTAACTTTTCAAAATACAATTTACACTCTTCGATACTCAGATAAACGAGCAATTTTGAATCAAATATGTTGTTTTCTCTTTATTGTATGACTATTGTCGATATGGAGCTTGTCACTATCCATGACAGTATAATAAACCAATAAAAAATCTATTGTGTGGAAACATTTTGTTTGGCAAAACGTTTCACATCAGTTGCACATAATACCGGGTGTTTCAAAAAGAATGTCTCAATTTTAAATGGTTATATTTATTTAAAAAAATGGTGCGAACAAACCAATTTTACATCAAATTACTCACAGAAGTATCAAGTTTATGATGATGCATTATAAGTGTTCTATGTACTTGAAAAGTGACCATTTGTGCACTGATTGCAGGCCGCAAAGAATCACTTTTCCGCACTAGTGCGCAAAGTGAGTACTTTGCGTACTCCAGATTTGCAGCATGACAACGCAAAATAGTTAGTAGGTTATATGGAGCACCAGTGCAGCAAAATCGAAATTAAGTTGGTAACACTCATAGTGAGGCCCACGTTATAATGGCAGTGGAGAACAGCGTTGCCTTGCCATATTTGCCTCCATTATAGTCATTTCAATGCTTACATAAGATAGACCCCCTTCAAGCAGTCACATAAATTTTCAATTGAATTACTAATCATTATAATTCAATTATTATTATTCAATTTTAAATAAATCAAGGCTTTTATTAATAATAAAATTACAAAGAAAAACATTTGATGGATTTCAGGGAATTTCACCCATAATTACCCACTTTTCATATTCAATGGTAACTGTAGGAAAAATTTAATGTGAAATACGTGCGCAAAGTTCGTTTGCTGCACTCAAGAAACCATTCCGCCCTCGCCTACAGCTCGTGCGTAAACGTTTCTTTCGGTGCAGCAAACTGTCACTTTGCGCACTAGTTGTGCAACTAGAGCGCAAAGTGATAGTTTGCTGCACCGAAAGAAACGTTTACGCACGAGCTGTAGGCGAGGGCGGAATGGTTTCTTGAGTGCAGCAGAGAAACTTTGCGCACGTATTTCACATTAAATTTTTCCTACAGTTACCATTGAATATGAGAAGAGGTTGATTATGGCTAAAATGATGGCTGAAATTCATCAAATGTTTGTCTGTATAATTTTGTTATTAATAACAACTTTAATTTATTTTAAACTTGATAATCGATTGAAAATTGATAATTAACAAATAACAAACCAATTAAAAATTAATAATCGATAATTTATTCAAATTAAAAATTAAATTAATCCAATTAATTTGAAAATTTGAATAATTTTAATTTCTAAATAATTTTTCAACCAATCAATTTATGAATGGAAAAAATATTATTTGAAATGATGAATAATTAATTATAATCAAAATTTATAATTTAATGAGTTCTCATTTTTATTTATTTGAAAATCAGAAAAAATGAACAAATTCGCATTCTAAATACACGCCAACAATGTCAACAGCTGATTGGGATGGCTGCAAGATAATACGCAAAGTATTAAGAGTATGCAAAGTAATACTTTGCGCACTAGAGCGGAAAAGTGATTCTTTGCGTTCTGTAATCAGTGCAGGAATGGTCACTTTTCAAGGTAACTGTAGGAAAAAATTATTGTGTGTCATTGAATCAATACATAATAATGTTTGTCTCTATTATTGTGTGTTTTGTGTTTGTGTGTCAGGTTCTATGTGTTTGTGTGTGGCGTGTGCAACGTGGGTGTTGAGTTTGCGCGTCGTCTGGAGGTGGGTTGGGTGGACCTGGTGCATTTGGCACTGTTCAATATGACGGTGTGTCGCGCCGAGAAGTACCATCACATCGATCAGCACATCAACTATTTCATCAACTGTAACTGGACCAGCCTACAATTGCCACCAAAGGTAACTAATAGTACTTTACGTCACAATTTACCGCATGAGTATGATTGTTGAGAGTAAGACCATAGAGGAACAATATAGCGTAAGGAGATATCCCATGGTATAGGCGTTTATGTTGCAACTTTTACTGTTATCTCAAGCCGATTACTGTGGGTTATTGTCGATTGTTACTGTTTTGTTGGGGTGAGAGTGTATGAACGGCACAGTATGAGAGACTACGAGCGTCACACAGTTTCACGGGAAAGAACTACGTGGACTATCGGCTTGAGATAACAGTAAAGGTTGCGACATAAACGTCGTATACCATGGGATATCTACTTAAGCTAATGTTTCTCTATGGTAAGACCTGAGGAAATTCTTAGTTTCTAAGGACACAATTACCGTCAACACAAATTTTAACTAACCTATAGTGATACGTTATAATGGCAGTGAAGAAAGATAGGAGAACAACATTGCCGATCCTCTGTCGTGGCAGTGCCTTCCATAGACGGTAGGTAGCTGATACAGGTTTATTGATGTAATATTAACGGTTCATTCTCGTTTGAAATAATCAATTAGTATATTTATTAAGCAAAATAACTATATTTTTCAATAATTTTATAATGAATTTTCTTAATCAAGATGAAATTTGTGTTAATTAATTATCAATTCTACATTGTTTAAATACGATCTGACAACAGAGCTAAGCGAGAAAGAGATAGCGCTATCCGCTTTGTTGAATGATAGACAAGGATAACAATACCATTACTAAATAAACACTGCCGTTATAACGTGGACCTCACTATAACAGCGTTGGTTTGTGATGGCGAAAACTATGCCCATTTTAAGTAAGATTACTTACTCACTTACTTATTCCCAGGGCCATCTATATCAAAGTTGATATTTGGCCGCACCAACAAACTGTCTCCACGTAGTTTGCTCCTCAGCATCTCTTTCTGTCGCTCCAAGCCTCTCCATGTCAGTCTTATTTTATATTATTTCCAAGTTAAGATTATACTCTGGCAATGACTGGCATTCTATGCATCTAAAGAAACACTGCCATCCGAATAGTTTTGAGACTTTCTATGTGCCCAACCAGAGAGAGATCAATTGAGGATACCTCAAGGGCAAATCAGACTCAGTTTAATCATTGTTATGAATTGATGTAATCATAAAAATGTAAATGGCCCATATGAATAAAACCAGAGCAAATGCTCATGAGTAAAAGCATTGAGCATAAGGTTTTGCTCATGAGCAAAAGGTAGAAGCAAAAGCATTTGCTCATTTTGATATGAATAAGCTTTACCTTATACTCTTACCTTATGCTCCTAAACTCTGGAGCAAATGGTCACGTATTTTAAAAATTTTATCAGCTGATTCGCTTTTGTAGCCTTAATTTGTATTTATAGCTCACAGAAGCGCTAAATATGCAAACAGGGGGCACCGCTTGTGTTTGCGTCGTCTGCTCTGTTTTCTATTTTTTATGAATACAGTTTTAGGTTAGTTGAGATTAGAATTTTGAAATAATAGTGTGAAAAACTGTTATCTCTGTAATAATCTTCAGCATATTCTACTAATATCAATAGCCTTCTTATAATCGTCTACACTCTCATATTCTTAATGCCTATTTTCTATTTTGTGATGGCTATCTTTATAACAGGTAGCTTTTGTATTTATTCTTTTGTAGGAATAATGGTGATATATATCATGGTTGAATCTAAAAAGAGTTTTATAGTTCTACACTATTGGTTGTGATAGTATCTAATATAGTTTCCTCTTCCTCATACGAATTAGTTGAGCCATTTTACTATGAGCAAAGGTGATAAGCTGCTCTAGACTAGACTCACCTTTTTTGAAGCATTTGCTTCAAAAGTTGAGCAAATGCTCCAGTTTATTCATACAATTTTGAGTACAAGCTTTTACTTTTGAGCAAATGCTCAAACTATTTTTTTGATGAGCATGAGCAAAAGGTTTTGCTCACGTTTATTCAAAGAAAAGAAGCAAATGCTCCATATTTAGAAGTATGAGCAAATGCTCAACTTTATTCATATGGGCCATTGTCTATCTTGAAAATTACCAAAAAGAGCATCAAAATAATTATGCACTCCACCTTGAACGTTTACAACATCTGCATTGTTCACAACAGCTAAATTTGCAGTAGCTACAGCTGTAGTTGTTCTTTGTGTGGCAAAAAGCATTGCTGGCCAATTACTGTACTGTTTATTCAATATTTTCGAAGTGAAGGATAATTATGTTGAAGTCTTTAATTATTGATTTCAAATATTTCTACTTGTGAGTCTATTCCACGCAATTGCTTGTTCGTTAGTGGATTCATGAATTTGTGTCAATCCAATGAACAAAAATATTGTTCTCTTTTTCAGATTAGTAAAGTCCGGCCAAAAGAAAGAAAACTATTATCACAAATGTACTATAAAATAGCTCTAGGTAAGTTCATATTATCGTATTTTACATTTAGTTTCTAGTCAATGTACGGTTTCTCACAATCACTGGTATTTGTATGTTTCTATCATGATTCTCAAATCTGGAAATCGCCCAATCAGCTCTTCCAAATCTGCCAAAGAAGTTCTGATTTTTGGCAGAGTAGCTTGTCTGTCAAATCAATTCTGTTAAGAACTTGAAAGAATCAAGTATGAATATTTTGGTCCTGCAAAATTATTTCTTCAATATGTGAATGTTTCACTACTTTAGAGATAATAATGTGACATTTTTCTTCTATGCTTGGTTTTGAAGAATCTAAATTCAAAAATCCATGTTGTGAAAATGACTAAGGAATGTCAATTTTGTGAAGTGAACAACTTAACAAAACCTTAGGTTTTTTGTCTTAGCCTATCTTAGCTAAGGAATAGGTCTTAACCTATTTCGGGCCAAGTGTAACCTTATCTAAATTTGGGAGAGGAATAGCACAAGGTTACCTCTTTTTTCACTCCCTATCATTTTGATGATGTACTTATTGTATGAATCAATAAAATGAATTAATATTCGGTTGCGGAAATATTAACGATAAAAAAGTTTAAACGAAGTTTGAAATTATTTCTAAAGGAGGATGCTTTATAGTCTGAAGATTTTTTTAATTTGTATGTAAGTTTTTAAAAAAAATTTGATTACTGTAATAGAGTCAAAGACAAATAGTAATTATATACTAGATATGAATTCAATTAAAAATTAATGGTGTCTCGCTTTTGCTAGCACTTTGACTTGTCTGACGCCGTTGAGGCCAACCAGACGTAATATATATCTATCTATAAAGAATCAATTGTGAGGAAAAACAATGCTGTATCGCTAAAATTTCTGTATTAAATTGTTGACCGAGAACCTTACGCCTGATATAATTTATTTTGTCACTTTCTCGAATGATTACTATCTTCTCAATATCGTACTTCATTTTGATTTTTGAGAATTATATTGAGCATAATATTAAAGATAGATTAAAGAACATGTATTATGTTATATTATATGTACTGTATTATTCCATGCCGCATCCACACTATCGCCCAATGCGTACAAATGACGACGAGCGCCAGAGTGTGGATGGGTGCTCTGCCAGCGCTCGCCTTCACTGGCCTTCGCTTGCCATCGCTCCGATTTTTGTCGAGCAAAGGCGAGTGGCCAGCCGAGCATCCGCAAATGATCACATTGCAGTGTGGAGGGCAAGACCAACGTGGCCAAGCTTACAAGACACTTGGCCAACGTGTGGAATAGGCATTATGTTGTTGGCAATAAATGCAAAGTGAATATTTTATTTTTATTACTTATAATTGACACTACTAATCTACTAATCTCATAACTACTACAATTTTTTTTACATCTTTATTACCCATAAAAACAAAATACAAAATAAAAACTTACAAAAGAAATATTCTAGATTATAATATTAGCTATTTTACAAATAAATTAAAATTACATGGCACCACCCAGCAAGGGCAAAACCCTGACCGCTGAGTGAGAGTATCAGCTGTTTAGACAATAAAAATTAGTTACTAATAATCAAAGCTACAAAAAATCGAAGTTCAACAATAAATTACTAGTAATTATAATATTTGACTGATGTCGAAGAAAAATTTTTGTATTACCCACTTATTTATCTGTTCCATCCTCTGTCTACCCCTATTAGAAAGAGATTCTGACAAGCATTTGGCATGATATTTTTTATTATTTTGAGCTAAGATACCCCAATTGTCTTCGCACTATTGTCAAATCTGAATAGTTAATATTATAAATGTTATGAGATGAAACTCTCAGGTTATACATAGAAACGTTATTATTCACTGTAAATTCATCCTTCCTCATCCGTGCATAGTAGAGAAGTTTCTTTATATAAATTTGACGTACTGTCATCACTTTAAATTCGGCAAATGTTTCACTACTAGAAAAAGCCCTGGCTTATTAAGAATTGCTTTTATTATCATTTTTTGAAATGTAAAAATGTCATTCATGAAAACATCCTACGCTCCTCCCCATACCACTAACCCCATATGCAGCACCGATTGAACATAGGCAAAGTAAAGGACCCTAAGTAATTTAATGTATATTTTACGGACTTTATAAAAGATAAAGGAAATAAATTTTAAGCGTTTACAAATATATTCTATATGAGGCTCCCACTTAAGGTTACAATCAACCATGATGCCCAGATACTTTATAGATTTTTCATTTTTTATTTGAGGGCATGCACAATCCTTCCATTTCTCAAAATCACAATTTGTATGTATTTTAAATTCATAGCATCATTTGGTTGACCACTATTTGGTAGGAAAAATGTAATATTTAGTTTTTGATGTATTTATACTCAATGTATTAATATCAAGCCATTGTTTAAAATGGATATTACTCTTCTGCTCTCGAGTACGTCTCTAACCATGAGCGGTCCTTAACTATTACAGCCGTATCGTCAGCAAGGAAATTATTTTCTAACTATCATATTTAGTTTAAAGATGTCGTTGATATAGAGTAAAAATAAATCGGGGACAAGACGGTACCTTGTGGTAATCCAACAATTTAT
>NW_024090959.1:2500-22516 GCF_014356525.2 Nilaparvata lugens | reverse complement strand
TGAATTTTTTTAGATGATCATGGAAATACAGAGTGGCCCATGAGTCAGTTGACAAAATGACATTAGATTAAAATTTCTTTAGTGAGGTCCACGATTATAATAGCAGTGTTTGATTAGCAATGGTATTGCTATCCTTGTCTATCATCAAGCAATCTCTTTCTCGCTTTTCCCTGTTGCCAGATGGTCTTCTAACAATGTAGAATCAATGATAAATTAACAAAAAATTCCATCTTCATCATTAAAATTCATTATGAAAATTATTGAAAAATACAATTTCTTGCCTAATAGAATATAATTTATTATTTCAAACGAGAATGAACAGTTAATATTACATCAATAAACCTGTATCACATACCGTCAAGAAGGCATTGAGGATTGGCAACGTTGTTTTGCTATCTTTCTCCACTGCCATTATAACGTGGACCTCACTAAAGCGTCAACTGACTTATGGGCCACTCTGTGTTTGATTATATTTGGAAAATTTTTGACAACGTCTCAAAATCGTCATGTTGATTATTCTTGCTCATACATCGGAGACAATGTGCGAGTATTGATTATTATATACAGGAAGCTCATGAGCTTGTCGCTATAGGTCAACAGTGTGAGTAAAGAATGTATTAATTAATTACATTCTATACTCACTGATAGTAGAATGGTAAACGTGATATTTTTAAGCTCAAAACGTATGTGTTTTTATTCTATATTCTGTGAAAATCAAGTTTATTCTGAGTTTTTTTTTCAAAGTTCTATTGCCAATCCATCAAAATTTGTAATGAGGTGGTTTTATTTTGATATGTTATTCAAAGTCTAATTAAGAAAAAACAGGTATCGCCCAAAACTTCTTCTATTTCTTTATTTCGTCTCAAATTGTCCAAAAATCATGTGGGTTATGTCCTCATTAATTATTAATTTCTACATTTATTTTACTTTCCTTGCCCTATTACCATAGGTAAGGAAAGTATTGCTTTCCGAAAAAAATTAAGGTACCCCAATTTCTAAATTTCTATACGTTTTAAGGTCCCCCGAGTCCAAAAAAGTGTTTTTTGGGTATTGGTATGTGTGTGTGTGTGTGTGTGTGTGTGTGTGTGTGTTTTTGTGTGCGTGTGTGTGTATGAGTGTATGTGCGTCTGTGTACACGATATCTCATCTCCCAATTAACGGAATGGCTTGAAATTTGGAATGTAAGGTCCTTACAATATAAAGATCCGACACAAACAATTTCGATCAAATGCGATTCAAGATTGGCGGCTTAAATGGCGAAAATGTTGTCCAAAACAGGGTTTTTCGCGATTTTCTGGAAAACGGCTTCAACGATTTTGATCAAATTCATACCTCAATTAGTCATTGATAAGTTCTATCAACTGCCATAAGTTCCATATCTGTAAAATTTTCGAGCTCCGACCCATCCATTCAAAGTTTTATTTTAGATTCTTAAATATCAGGCTTCAGATACAATTTAATCCCTAACATTCCGAGTGGAAAAGATTAAGCATGAGAATCTCTACTATCAATGTTTGGTAACATTTTCACCTAAAATGGGAAATAAGCTCGAAATTCGAGAAAATGTGATTATCCAATATTGCAAACTGTTGGCAACTGTTGATTCTATTGAATGATTTACTATGAAGAGATAGCACACCTCGTGTGTTTTCAGCGTTATTGCCCTGTCACCAGCTGGCTCAAATCTTTGAATAGTTGACTTGAGATGCGCGGGAACACTAGCGTCAGGTGATCAATTTTCATAACGGCAAGGAAAGTTGTGTGAGTGCGCCACACCAGTTTTTTTTTTTTTTTTTAATTTGGACATATCCTACATGATATTTGTGCGATTTGAGACGAAATAAGGAGATAGAAGTTTTAGATAGCCTTTTTTTCTAACTAATATATTACTTGTTCTTTAATTTATCCAAGAAGAAGAAGAAGGAAAAGAAGAAGAAGAACAAGAAGAGGAAGAAGGAGGAGAAAAAGAAGGAGAAAAGAAGAAGAAGAAGAAGAAGACAAAAAGAAGATGACGGGAAGATGAAGAAGAGAGGAATGAGGAAGAGGAAGAGGAAGAGGAAGAGGAGAAGAAGAAGAAGAAGAGAAGAAGAAGAAGAAGAAGAAGAAGAAGAAGAAGAGTGAGAAAGAGTTGAAGTAGGCCTAGTAGCCGAAAAGTCGTGTTGTAATTCGTATGTCGTCCTGGAAAAGACGGAAAGTTGACAGGCGACAGTGATAAGAGGGAAAAGGGAAGAGGTCCTCCTTCCAGGATTCACTCTTCCCCTCCCCTTCCCTCCTCTTACCTCTCACCCCATCCTTGTCACACAAGACTCACCGTGAAGGACTTGATAAATGGACTTTGGTAGCCGTGCCCATGCCCGTGCCACGCCATTGAAAAATGATCGCACGTCCAATCGACGACAGACAGACTGACTGGCTTGATAGCTGAGGGTGACGAACGAGAGAGGAAGAAAGAGGGAAAAAAGAAGAAGAGGGTAAAGATAAAAGAGGAGTGGAGGGTGAAAAAGGTGGAAGAGATAGAGAAGAAAAAAAATGTTGATGATGATGATGATGATATAGAAGAAGAGGGTGAGGGAGAAGGATGAGGAGGTGAAAAAGAAAAAAAAGAAGAAGAGGAAGGAGATGGAGAAGGAGAAGAAGGAGATTGAGAGGAAAAAGTGAACGATGCCGATAATAGAGAAGAAGGAGAAAAAGAAGAAGGAGATTAAGAGAAAAAAGTGAATGATGACGATGATAAAGAAGGAGAGGAAGAAGGATAAGGACGTGGAATATAATGGAGAAATGAAGAACTTGACGTCGGAGAAGAATGAGAAGGTGAAGAGGAAAAAAAATAGAACAAGAAAAGGAAAAAGAAGAAGAAGAAGAAGAAGAAGAAGAAGAAGAAAAGAAGACAGAAGAAGAAAAAGAAAAAGAAAAAGAAAAGAAGAAGCAGAAGAAGAAGAAGAAGAAGAAGAAAGACGAAGAAGAAGAGGAAAGAGTAGAAAGAAAATGTGGAGATGGATGATGTGATTATGATGATGATGAATTATTGATTATGATGATGATGATGATGATGATGATGATGATGATGATGATAAAGAAGAAGAGGAAGAGGAAGAAGTATGAGGAGGTGGAAGAGAATAGAGAAATGAAAAAACTTGCTGATGAAGGAGAAGAAGTAGGAGGTGAAGAATAAAAAGAGAAAACATTGAATAGTAGAGAAAAAAGAGAAAGCAAGAGGTATAAGAGATTACCATTTTGAATCAATTTTTCAATCATGAACAGTGTTATTATCATTGAAACAGTATATCAGTATATAACATATTTTGTTTATATTAGTATATTATATTATATATTATATACAGTTATTATCATTGGGAGTTCAGTATATCATTGGAAACTAGGCTATATTCTTCCAACGAATATAATTACGTGTGTTTAAAATAGAATGACCGAATTTTAAACAGTTATACTCATTTTAAAAAATGGTGTATGCAAACCAATTTTACATCAAATTACTAACAGATGTATCAAGTTTATGATTGTGTATTATAAGTGTTCTTTGTGCCCCCTTTTTGAGGCTCGGACGACATCTAGACGGTAGCCAAATTCATCCCAGATATCCCACATATTCATCCTCAATATTTCTACCTGTGGGGAGACGTTAACGATCGCGTCTATGTTCCTCCCTTAGTACTTGATATTTAGGAGCTGAAAACCAGGATAACTGATGCAGTAGCTACAGTCCGAGAAGACATCTTGCGAACAGTCTGGGATGAATTTGGCTACCGTCTAGATGTCGTCCGAGCCTCAAAAAGGGGGCACAAAGAACACTTTTAATACATCATCATGAACATGATACATCTGTAAGTAATTTGATGTAAAATTGGTTTGTGTACACATTTTTAAAATAAGTATAACTGTTTAAAATTTGGTCATTCTTTTTGAAACACCCGGTATAGTTGATTCATTTGAACAAGAAGAAACACTCGATATCACATCAGATTAACTGGTATCAGCTCTCCTCTATAGAAGGCAGTGGCAAGGCAGAGAATCGACAACGCGGCTCTCCTATCTTTCTCCGCTGCCATTATAAAATAATTATTTCGGGCCACTCCCGTGTTTTGGATGGACACGTTAAGTCGTCGTTCCCGGCGGCCTAAAAAGCAGTCGTTTGGTCATGACAGAGGCCTTGGAATTGATCACTTGCGACCTGAAAAATCTGACACCAGACCTGAGCCAGCCAGGTCACTCGATATTATTATTATAACGTGGACTTCTTTAAGGGCCGGTTTCCGAGCTCGGGATTTGACTAAGTTCTAGACTTTAAACAGCTGGAGTCAGAAAATGGGTTTTCCGAAACGGGGCGAAGTCGTAGTCATTGTCATATTCACGTTCGAATTAAATTTCGAAAAACTAGAAAATGGTACACGAAATAAAATAAAGAGAAAATAGTGTAGAGTTTCAGCTATTTTGAATTATTTAGGAATGCCTTATTTCGTCAAGGAAGAACGTTTCCAATTATAGAAATTGGAAAATAAAAACTGCGACTACGTCCAGTTGGAATAGTATATTTCGCACCTAGAGCAGAAAATGAGATTTTCCCGGCTCGAAATCGGTTTTCAAGTCCGAGGCCGTAGGCCCAAGACTAGTAAAGATTGAGAGCCGGAAAAAACATTTTTGCCCGTGGTGCAAACGCTATTTCGCCACCCAACGCCACGAAAAAAATAAACAATATATATATATGAGAATAGTTGTTTACGAAGCACTTCCGAAAGCAGAAGTGGAAGGTGATAGCTCTAGCAAATCTGAGGTAATCTGAATATCAGGAAATTGTGCAAGTATTTTTATTTTTTATTGTGATTTCTCTAAATAGCCTAAAAGATGATGTTCATATATGTGGGAGGTTGAGTTTATACTTTTTTATTCTTTCAAATGACAATAAGATGATATTATTATAAATGTTTTAATTATTGAATAATGAACACAAATAATGAAAAGTTTTTTGATCAGCTGTTTTTTGATCACCTTTCTTAGTTCCATGTTAGCGGCTGGAAAGGTACTCTTTCCGGCCTAGGCCGGAAAGAAACCTGTTCTGACGTCAGACGAGAGTCGTCTGCAAACAATGTCTTCCAGATTTACGTGGGGACTGGAAAACAGCTGCTTTCTGTGCAGTGTGGCGAAAATTGGTTTTCCGAAACGAGGCGTAGTCGTAGTCATTGTCATAGTCACGTTCGAATTTAAAAAACTAGAAAAACTAGAAAATTGAACACAAAATAAAATTATGAGAAAAAAGTGTAGAGTTTCAGCTATTTCGAATTATTTAGGAATGCCCAATTTCGTCAAGGAGAAACGTTTCCAATTATAGAAATAAGAAAATAAAAACTCCGACTACTGTCATAAAAACTGCGACTACGCCCCGTTTTGGAAAGTCAATTTTCTGACTCCAGCTGTTTAAAGTCTAGAACTTAGCTAAATCCCGAGCTCTGTAATCGACCCTAAATGAAATAAAATTGGACGTTGAATAGATGGATTTCAAGAGCTAAAAACATCCACACACAGTCATTATATTATTGTGAACCTTACCACAACACAAATGGAACAAATCGAACAATTAACAGATGTTGGATGATAAAGACTTCTCAACTACACAAAAAAAATTAACAGATGGATTTCCAAAGCTTAAAATATCCCTACATCCACCAATCATAGCGTTGTTACAGTTGTAAATATCCTAAATAAAGAACAAGATCAAAGCATAACACACACAGAACAATACATCAACATTTCAAAGCCATTGCAAATATATCAAACTCGTTGTTTTCGTTTGAAATTATTTTGAAAGCCATTGCAAACTCAACGTTTGTGTTTGTGAAATTTTAGCGGAAATTTATCGTTTTGTCGACATGAATCATCTACAAACATTGGCCTATCTCTGTTCTCGGTTTGTTTATCAATTTGCGCGTATCGTTTACTTGTGTTTTCGGCCACAATTTCAGCACGGCCAGTATTTAATTTGCCATTTTACAGGTTCAAACCTCTACTTTTACCAAATTTGTAATGAGCTCTAGCTCTTTGCTGAAATGCAATCCACAGAGCCTACTCTGTTATAATTGATTCAGTGAAATGTATACTCGCACACACACAATCACTCTCTCTCTCTCTCTCTCTCTCTCTCTCTCTCTCTCTCTCTCTCTCTCTCTCGATGGGAAGGATATTTTTTATACCCTTCTTAAAGAATCGACAATTATTATTGAAACACCGCCGATTTATGAAGTTACATTACAATATTTTATTTTATCGTTATTCCAATAACATGTAATCTTAGTTTGTCCTTATTGATTAATTATCTCTACTTTGTGAAATTCGTTGAATAAATAAAATTATCGTCATTTAATGAAAATAGTGTATAAGCCAGTATTTATTGTAACTGTTGAATGAAAAAGACTAAGAAATTGTCAAAAACCACAGATTTATTGATACTTAGAAAGACCGGTTTCGGTTATTACACCATTGTCAATCTCTGATAAACTAAAATTAAATACAAGAGCAGCAGAATGTATACTAGTAGACGAGTACTGCTATTGGTCAAGGGCATAAACGCCTGCCATTGGCCCAGCTCGACAGTCTCCTCCCACTCAACAAACCGTTGATCCACTGATACATTTGTAAACTTATCTACGATTGGTGAGGAATAGCACAATTTTCTCTTATTTTTTCTCTCCCTATCATTTTTGATGATCTACTCATTGTATGGATTAATGAAGAATAAAGAATTAGAAAACAAATCAGATAAATACAGAATACAAATCATATAGAATACTAGTAGATCAATCACTGTGCGGGTGATTGATAGCGGAAGAAAGCAAAAATTGAAAAATCAAAAATAAAGGAATAGCACAAGGTTATCTTATTCTTTTTTCTCCCTATCATTTTTGATGAAGTACTTATTGTATGAATCAATGAAGATTGAAAAATTAGAAAACAAATCAGATAAATACAGAATACAAATCAGATAGAATACTTGTAGAAGTGTGAGGTGATTGATAGCAAATTAATTTGGGATTGACCTATCATCAATCACTGGACTAGTCCTACTCTGTTAAAAGCGTATATCTGGAGTGGCCTGTCAATCTCTAATGTAATTAATTATACCTACACACTAACACAGGGCTATATACATGTGCCTTAGTAGTGAGGTAGGGTTGTGAGTCAAGAGGGACTTGAAAGAGGACTTTCTTCTTATTCTTCTTCTTCTTCTTCTTCTTCGTCTTCTTCTTCTTCTTCTTCTTATTTCTCTCTTCTTCTTCTTCTTCGTGCACTTTTAACGCCCCGTTTCAGAAAGCCAAATTTCTGACTCCAGCTGTTTAAAGTGTAGAACTTAGCTAGATCCCGAGCTCGGGAACTGGCCCTCAGAGACTACATGAAAAATTTTCACAGAAAAATATATGTGAAATATTCAGAGCAATAACAGAGCAAATAGCAAATAATTCGAGTTCACTGATTCATTACTAAGTCAGATTTGGTCCAACAATGGAAGGAATGTAGAATATTTTTGCAACAATTGATTCATCAACATTTATGGAACTCTTGAAGCATGAAACAGTATTAGAGGGTCCATTGGTCAACTTTATAATCATCAATCAAATTTTAACGAATAATTTCGACTGGGCCACGTGACCAGAATGATTATTACTGTTCCACCAGGGGTTTGCCCAGAACGAATAGAATAGTATGCTCCCAGAACGCAACCATTGTCGAAAAACGGTGCTCACAAAACGCGGCGACGCGTGCCACTATTTTATTAATCAAATTGATTCCAGCGTAATCCGGCCTAAACCACCCTCAACCCTTTGCCACAGCTCTGTACTGAGGTCCACGTTATAATGGGAGAGGAGAAAGATAGCTCCGAAATTCTCCCCTTTAATTGTTATTGTATCTTGTTTTTAGAGACTGGTTGATAGGGTGGTTGGGGAGGGTAGTTGATAGGGGATATGCTAAACTGCACATAGTGGAATTAGTGATAGAGATCAGTGACCTTTGATGGTTGAGTGAGAGGGAAATAGAATGTGGTTGGAAGAGGAGTGAGTGAGAGAAATTAATTATCTTGGTACAATTATTAGGAGAGACAAGAAATGATGAAGATGATGGGATTAAGTTGTGAGTGATTATTGAATTACTAGAGACCCCCTTGGTTGAAGAACTCGCTCATGAACTGTTGTATTGATCTCTAAAGGTGCGTACAGACTTTCGCTCTGCTCCGCAGTCGAAAGTCACTCGAGCAGATCGATTGATGATCGACCGGGAGCAAGAGTGGACGCGAGAAGAGCTAACATCTCCCGTAACATTCATGAACGGAGCGATCGCGGAGCGTGCGTGGAGCAATTGCGGAGCGAGGGTGGAGTGAGCGCGGAGCGTGTTGGAGGCGCGTATATCTGTACGCATCTTAAGATCCGCAACATGTAATAGTACAGAGTCTGTCTGTCTGACAGTCTGTGTGACAACTGCCAAATAATAGCATCAGCTGTTTTAAATGAATGGGAAAATTACAGAAATAGCATGCAAATAATGCTGACTGACCATTCCTTCCTATTCGACTCCAAAAGTGTTCCATTGATTTATCTCGACTTGTGACGAATTTTGAAATCTTGAATAGGTCTATATCGAATTTTCAGCTCTGACAGTCTCTGATCAATGATAAATGACAACACATTTTTTTCTTATGCACTTTCAATGTTATTTTCATATCCTGGAAAAAGGACGAAGGAGTGAGTCAATTTTGTTTTCCAACAAACTTGACCTGTAAAAAGGCTCGAAGAATTCTTGTTCGAAATTATTCGAAACTGATTGATCGATTCCTTATTCACCGAGGATGTTTATAGGCCTATTCTAAATTCTTCATAATTTCAGTACGTCTAGTTCACAGTTTGTCAAGTTTTCATGTGGACCCTCGCATAGCAAGGGTTACCTATTGGTTTAAAATTAAAGGAGACCGAAAAGAGAGAACGGGAGAAAAAAGAGAGAACATCTCTGCATACGGAAAGAGAGAGGAAGTGATAAAGTTCAAAGTGAAGTAAAAGAAAGACGAAGAATGATTGTCTTTTATCGTTAGGGCTACTCTTGAATATAAATATAAATAAAAATTTAAGGACACCTTTTCTCATTGTTTACTTACAACATATTTTTTAACAATTTTGAAAGAGGGTAGGCCTCCTTAGATTTTTATTTTTATTTATAGAAAGAAGGATGTCCGAAAAGGGAATCAGTTTCAATTTTCAAGTTTGTAAATTGCGCCCAGGGGTCATGTATCATTCCCATTTGACCGCTGGGCGCAACTTGTGTATGTCCTATGAAACAGATGTGAGAAAAAAATTTGCTGATGGAGAGGACATACACAAGTAGCGCCCAGCGGTCAAATGTGAGTGATACATGGCTCCTATACACAAGTACACTGTTTACGTCGTGACGTCATCACTGCCAGTTACATTATTTGTCTGTCTCTCTCTCACTCTCTCTGGAAGTGATAACGGTATATAAATTTTCGACAACCATCTGCTTTATAACAACCATTCCTTCCTATTTGACTCCAAAAGTGTTCCATTGATTTATCTCGACTTGTGACGAATTTTGAAATTATGAATACATCGAATTTCCAGTTCTGACAGTCTGTTGAAAAGGTTGAAGACCGGGAATCCCCCCCCCGGTTTGTCAAAACCACACCACCCCATCAACTTTTCGATAATTAGGACATATTGATTATTCCAGGCTGTCACCATGAGTGAGAAAACAGTGTTGATATGTTTGCTACGCTGAGTGACGGAGGTTCAGAGTTATTAGTGTTTGAAAGTTTCAAGTATTAAAAAATATATCTTTATCTATCAACCACATTGTTCATCACCCAAATTCAGAAATGAAAAGTCAAAACATGAGAATGAATGATTGAGACGATGTGTTTGCTAGAACCAATTTGACAGAGATTATTCATTCAAGATGACTGTATCTTAATGAATGATTGTTCCTACAATCATGGTTTTAACCCAATCTTTCAATATCAATTAGAATGGAATTATAGGATAGAAATGTGTATCTCATTAACTCGGCTAATATGTTGTCATAATAAAGTTGTGAATTTCACCTGAATTTTATAACATTTTCACAATCTATGTAAATCTGGTACTATTGTGTATGATCTAGGCTGTGTAAATTTAGTTTGTAATCTTGTTTAAGAAGTTAACTTTCGATGTAATTGTGTTTTAGCTGTGTAGACTTTTGTATTGTTGATTGTATACTTGTGACAATGACCAATGTTTATCGTAAATCAAATGGTAATAGATATATTTTTTATTTATTTTATTTGTGTTTTGCTTGAATCTTCCTTACGATACTGTAGTGAATTTGAATTTCGCTCCTTCGGTCGGGGAACGTAATGTCGGCTGCTAGTGATAGCGAAATGGCATCACTCGTGATGACGTCACGCACGTTCACTTTGTAACGTTCAATCTGTGAGTGGCCAAACACATTCTGACCGCTGGGCGCAAGCTGCACGTTCCCGATGGAGTAGAGAGAGAGGATAGAAAATGGGAACGTTGAAAGAGAATGAAGAATGGTTGAAGGGGTGGTATGTGGGTGTATAATGAGATGAGGGTAGGTTCAAAGGCCTATGGTTGGATTCAAAACTGACACCATTGTTTGAATGGGGAGAAGTTATGTTATAATGCCTGGAATACTGACAGTATGAAGTGAATGTCAGTATAGAACGAGTGCATGTAAGTGCATACAATGTAGAATGTAACCCCTCTCCAACACACATTCCTAATACCGCTAATTCATTATGCATATCACATGCATGCAAACTACTCCTACGCCTCCTCCCCCTCCTCCGCAACCTCCTCCTCCCAAACCTTCTCCACCAGCTACACCACCTTCTCCTCCACCCTACTCCTCCAACTCCACCACTTCCTCCTCGACTTCCTCCTCCTCTTCTTCCTTCCAAGCTTCCTCATCCTCGCACTTTTCCTCCTGCTCCTGGTTCTCCTCCCACTCCTCCTTCTACTCCACCTCTTCTCAATCCACCTCCTCCACCACTTAATACACCTCCTCCTCAATCTACTCTTCCACCTCCTCCTCTACCTCCCCACCAATCTCCTCCTCCACTTACTCCCCCGACTCCACCGACTCTTCCTCAAATACCACCTCCTTCTCCTCCTTCTTCGCCTCCTCATCCTTCTACTCCTCCCCGTCCACAACTTATTTCTCCTCCTCCTCCTCCTCATCCTCCTCCTCCTCCTCCTCTCCTCCTTCCCTCTTTACTAACAACTACCCATGAAAAGGTCACAGTGTTGTATAGTGATAGGCTGGGAACAATGTAATGAGATATGCTCCAACCATAGGCTCGATACATCAACGGTTTAAATAATTCTGTTTTTCTCTCTCTCTCAGTCTCTCTCTCTCTCTCTTCCTCTCTCACACACACTCTCTCTGGTAGAGAGTTAGTGGGAAGTATATTTGGAATATTTTTTCCGAAGAATGGACATTAATATGCCCAAAGCTCCGCCAATTCATGTAGATGCATTACAATATAATTATCCATAGATTTTATATTACAAATTGCTTTTTCATATCATATACAGTTCAATAATTATTTTCTTAGTCTATATATGTAAATTCATCTATAATTTTGCTGTATTGTAAGCTTTTTTGTATTCTGTTTTTGGCAAATGAATTCATTCATTCAAATATTCTACATTCCTTTCATTTTCCAACCAAATCCAATTCAGTGAAACACCATTGAACTCAAATTTGGTATTTGCTTTGTTATTGTTTTGCGTTTGTCAGTTTATCTTTGAAGATCCATTTTATTGAATTTTTACTCTCAAACCACAATTTTAAAGACCGGAAACGACAAACATGCCTGTACCAGGGGAGTCAGTATAAGAAGAAAAAGCTTTGTTATTGTTTTTAACATTCGACATTAATTCTCTATCAAACTAGTCTTATTTTTATCTATTTATTCATATGACTTTCATCGGCAGAGAGATCCTTTCGGATGTTCTGCCTTGCCGTATTACCCAATGTCATTTCCTATTAACACTCAAGTTAATAAGTTATGTATTGGGTTCTTCATGTTTTCTCACTAAACATTTTCACTTTCACTTCCTATCTATTTTATAAGGTTTAAAATCAAGAAAACTTATTTCTAAACACAAATTCATAAAAAACTGGTCTTAATTGAGTAGGATACTAGTGCCTTTTAAAATGAAACCTCAAAGATATTGTCAACTATAAATAGTGAGGTCGACGTTATAATGGTAGTATTCTATTTACAATGTTGTTGTTATCTTTGTCTATCATTTGACAAAGCAGATAGCGCTATCCTCCACTAGCTCTGCAACGTTGCCAGATCGAGTTTTAACAATGTAGAAATATAATCAATTAACAAAATATTCCATTTCAATTATGAAAATTTATTATTTGACCATTGAAAAATATATTTTCTTGACGAATAAAATATGATTGATAATATTTCTAACAAGAATAAACAGTCAATATTTATATATTTATCCATTTATTTACGGTATTCATATAAAAATACGATCCAGGTAAAAACAACAGGCATTCGCCCAAAACTGCTCTAAACCTTAATTTAGAAATACACAGAGTAGAGGTTATGTGAAAATGATAACTTAATTCACACACTATTTTGAGTCCAAGAAATCTGGTGTGGCGCACTCACACAACTTTCCTTGCCGTTGTGAATATTGATCACCCGATGCACACGCATCTCAAATCTACTATTCAAAGATCTGTGCCAGCTGGTGACAGGACAATAACGGTGGAAACACACGAGGTCTGCTATCTCTTCATAGTGAATCATTTGATAGAATCAACAGTTGCCAGCAGTTTGCAATTGGATAATCACATTCTCTCGAATTTCGAGCTTATTTTTAATTTTAGGTTGAAAAATTACTGAACATTAATTGTAGAGATTCTCATGCTCAATCTATTCCACTCAAAATTTTTTGTTTAAATTGTATCTGAAGCCTGATAATTGAGAATCTAAAACCAAACTTTACATAGATGGGGCGGAGCTCCTGAAATTTTTACAGATATGGGGCTTGTGGCAGTTGATGGAGCTTATCGATGACTATTTCAGGTATAACTTTGATCAAAATCGTTGGAGCCGTTTTCGGGAAAATCGCGAAAACCCCTGTTTTTGACAACATATTCGCCATTTTAGCCGCCATCTAGATGATTGGGAGTTGAGATATCGTGTACACACACATACACACACACACACACACACACACACACACACACACACACACACACACACAGTTTTCAAAGAATGAGGGGTACTACAATATTTTTATATTGTTTTTATTAATAATATATCAGCTATACTCAGTAAAAGGCAGAGGCAAGGCAGAGAATCGGCAACGCTGGCCTCCCATATTTCTCCACTGTCATTATAACGTGATCCTCACTACAGGATGAGACCAAAACAGACAACTTTACAGGCATTAAGCTCAGTTTCATACTGGTCGACATCATCCCTATTATAATATTACACAGGGCAGTCGCACAGGACTACATTAGCCACAACTTTTGAATACAAAAGAAAGCGGCAACAGTCACAGTCCTTTTAATGTCTCAGAACATTATGTAAAACATACACCCTACATACACGAGAATTATTATTATAACTGAGGCAAAAAATACTGAACAAGTTAGACACGGCCGGCCAACTTTTGAAATAAACATGAGAGACTCCCCTGGAGGAGGGGGGGACTCGAGCCCTATAATTTTGAAAACCCCCTACCTCATCGGGCCCTAAAAAGGTCCTAAAACTTTCCACAACTCGCTTCACCTCCCACCCACCCCCTCAAGCAACAACTTTTTAACGTTTACGTGGAGAAATTATCAATCTACCCTCTCCACCTCACTTCTACATCCTACCCCTTATATCCCTCCTTGTACCCTTTTCAACCCCTTATAGCGCTGGCTGTACCCATTTTCAACCCCTCATAGCCCTTCTTGGCCCATTTTCAACCCCCTCTACCACTGTTTTTACCCCTCTTGAACCCTCTCTACCCCCACCATCAACTAAAAACAAAAATGGAGGCACCCAGCTATCAAGAGAGTCTCTAATGTTAAAGTTTGTATGTCTACTTGTGTATCATCGTAATGAGCTCTCTCACACACTCTCTCTCTCTCGACGCTGTATCAAATGTTAATGTTATTTTTATGTGTGTGTGTGTGTCTAAAAATTATGGTTATTGTGTTGCGTACTTTGAGGAGAATATGTGTATCAGTAGAAATTAGGTGGTGAAGGATGAGAAGGAGAAGAGGAGGAGGGAGAAGAAAAAGAAAAAGAAGTAGAAGAAGATGAAGAAGAAGAAGAAGAAGAAGAAGAGAAGAAGAAGAAGAAGAGAGAGAAGAAGAAGAGAAGAAAAGAAGAAGAAGAAGAAGAGGAGAAGAAAAGAAGAAGAAGAGGGAGAATATGAAGAAGACAGGAGAGAAAGAAAAATATAAAGAAGAAGAAGGAGAAAAGAAGAACACAGGAGAGGAAGAAGATAAAAAAGAGAGAGAAGGAGAAGGTTAATTATTGATCTAAGCTGGATCAATATAAAGAATAATTCACAACTTTTACATCAACAAAATTATACGGCTATAGATATGTGCAGCTTTTGTCATTTTTTTCTTTGGAGCTCTATATCGAAATCATGAATCACATGACCACTTTCTCATTTCAAAAAAGAATTTGTGTATTCATTTATGAGGATCAAACATTCTAAAGTAATTTGTGAAGAGTAATTTTTCATTTTAAATAGCAACCCCAATGAAACCCTACTGTCAAATTATTGTTGTAGATGAAATATTTAGCTGTTTCTATAATTTTCACCAACTCTGTTTAACTACACCTTCTCCAATTTTATTTGAGAAAGTATCGAGTTAATTTGAGAGAATATCAATTGTATTTGAGAATAGTCACTTGTAATTGAGAGAATGTCAGATGTAAATGAGAATAGTGAATTATATTTGAGAAATCGTCAAATGTAAATGAGAAGATATCAATTGAAAATGAGAAAATTGTCGTGACTCTTCTGTAGTCTACAGTACAGGTTTGATTGTATGTAATGAATAAATAATTGAAATTAAATTGATTCGAGCAGGAAAGGATACTGTACTATGTACAATTTTCCAATTACTATCATAGTCTTCGCATGGGGGAAAATTAATATTAATATTTTCAATGGTGAAAGTATCTCCCCTGTTCTGTTTACGAATGATTAATTAGAGTTATTTCTATATTATTATTTCTAAATTATTATTCACGAATTGACAACGCGACTTTTGTCTCCAAACATTTTGTGAAATATTGCACTTGATGAAGATCATATTCTCTATGTTTATGGCGCAATTAAACTTTATCATCAATCAATTGAATCTCTTGATCAAACAATTTGGCATTTCTTCAATGGATTTTGGGGCTTAAAAATAATGTTTCATACAAGAACTGAACGTTTTATTGGCATCTATATATATAAAATCGAAATGGCACTCACTCGCCGACTGACTCACTCACTCGCAGAGCTAAGAATCTACCAGACTAAAAACTTTCAAATTTGGAAGGTATGTTCAGTTGGCCCTTTAGAGGCGCACGAAGAACGGATTTGGGAAAATTTCCAAAGATACGCCCAAAATCTGCGTTTTCCAGCGTTTTCTCAGCTTTATCGAGAACAAATGAACAGAAAATGTTCAAATTTAGTACAGAAGCTCAGCTAGGGTGTAATAATGTTGTGTTAGAAAGAATTTGCAATAACGTCAAAGATATGCCTAAATTAGCGGTTTTTTGCGTTTTCTCAATCCTTTTATCAAGTAATAGATAGAAAATGTTCAAATTTGGTACAGAGGTTTATCTGGGGTCTAAAAAATTTTATGATGAGGTGTCTTTAATATTTCATCAAAGATACGCCCAAAATCAGCGTTTTTCTAACGTTTTTCTCAGCTTTTCTGCGTTTTCTCACCTTTTTCAATAATTGATGGAATTAATTCAGTATACTTACTTAGCTGAGATGGAAGAATTTTGTTCGCCAAAGGAACGGCGATATAGTAACACGTGTTTCTACCAGCGTTTTTGGCGAGCGAAGCGTGCCCGCTGATCTAATTTTTGGACAATCTAGTCGGGGGTCCACTGGGCGGAGCCCCCTGTTTAGACGGATATGGCGAGCGAAGCGAGCCTGACGGCTAGTATTAAATATATTATCATATTATTTTATATGAGTACAGTTATGAAAAATATAAGTACTGGAAGTACTGGTTTTTCAAAATCACTTCCCAATTGAAACTGACAACTTCTCGATTTCAAATCGTATGTTCTCAAATAGAATTGATACTTTCTCAAATAAAATTCACTGTTCTCAATAAATATTACAAGTGATGACTCCTCAAATCCAATTGACTATTCTCATTCACATCTGACGTTTCCTCAAATACAAATGACTATTCTCAATTACAATTGATACTTTCTAAAATACAATTGGAAAAGGTGTAGAAGTTGCGGGTTTCAAAGATTACAATGCAACAGTCCTTGAGCGAGTTCTTCACCCAGGGGGTCACTAGTATTTTGAAAAATAGTCAAGTTCTGTCCAAAAGTCTCTGTTTTTATTTCAGTCATTCAATAAGTTTTCTACCAGTCATTTATATCACTAGTCTTTTCATCTCTTCAACACAACACAATTGAAACAATCCACAATTCTCTGAAATTCGTAGAAGATGACAACATATTATATTTTGAAATTTAATTCAGTTTTGTCCAAAAGTCTTTGATGTCGCCGACCAATCGGTTTATCAGCCCAACTTTTTACTTTCCTTGCCCTACTACCATAGGTAAGGAAAGTATTGCTTTCCAAAAAAATTAAGGTACCCCAATTTCAAGTTTTCTATACGTTTCAAGGTCCCCTGAGTCCAAAAACATGATTTTTGGGTATTGGTCTGTGTGTGTGTATGTGTGTATGTGTGTGTGTGTGTGTGTGTGTGTGTGTGTGTATGTCTGTGAACACGATAACTCCATTCCTAATTAACCGATCGACTTGAAATTTTAAACTTAAGGTCCCTATACCATGAGGACCCGACAATAAGAAATTCAATAAAATTCAATTCAAGATGGCGGGAAAAATGGCGGATAATTACTAAAAAACCATGTTTTTCACGTTTTTCTCGAAAATGGCTCTAACGATTCTCTTCAAATTTATATCATGGATAGCTATTTATAAGCCCTATCAACTAGCATAAGTCTCATTTCTGGGAAAATTTCAGGAGCTCCGTAATATTCTTGAGAAAAATGGCGGATAATGACTAAAAATCCATGTTTTTCACCGTTTTCTCGGAAACTGCTCTAACGATTTACTTCAATTCATACCATGGATAGATATTCATAAGCACTATCAACTGGCATGAGTCTCATTTCTGGGAAAATTCCATGAGCTCCTTAATATTCTTGAGAAAAATGGCGGATAATGACCAAAAACCAGGTTTTCCACGGTTTTCTCGAAAACGGCTTTAAAGATTTTCTTCAAATTTATACCATGGATAGCTATTCATAAGTCCTATCGAATGACATGAGTTTTTTCCTTGGAAAATTGCAGGAGCTCCGTAATATTCTTGAGAAAAATGGCGGATAATTACTAAAAAACCATGTTTTCACGATTTTTTCAAAATAACTTGACCGATTTTTTTCAAATTCATACTCTGTATAGTTATTTATCAGCTCTATTAACTGGCATGAGTCTCCTTTCTGGGAAACTAATGGGGGGTCCACCCCATCCTTGAGAAATGGACTTTGTAACCTCCTTCTCGTGCATGAGGTAGGTAAGTAGAGCAGTTCATAAAAAGAACACATAGTCGAGATATTTCATCTGTAGAACAGCTGTTTTGACGACTTTAAAAAAATGACGACTAAAAAAATCATTGAATTTCACAATTTACACAAAGGAGAAAGTACTCTGAAAACAATTATATATACACATATACAAAAGTCTGATCGTAGTTTCGAATATGAGCAAGGAAAGTTGTGTGAGTGTACCACACCAGATTTTTTCGATTATTTGTGAAAGGACAAATAACTGGAGACCGTATCGTGCAATCGACAAAAGACAAAATTAATTTCTCTCGTTGACATTGTCAAACGGTTTCTTCTCCTCCCTTACCACCTCATCATCTATCTCCTCGTTTCCTTTTATTTCCAGAATTGTTTGAATAAAGAGTGACTGCTCTTTAAGCTGGGGGCTCTGGCGAATATTTTGTATACATTGCTGGTCTCTTCTCTCTTGTCTCGATTATCAAGACTGAAAAGGTGAATAGAGACTTCGCCGAGAAAAGTCATTGTTTCATTTTGAAAGAAGACGTTTGAAATGATTTTCGTCGAGATGACTGACTCTTGCTATCTGTATTCCCTTCACTTGATTCTCATCACAATCATTGTCTTCTTCTTCTTCGTCTTCTTCTTCTCCTACTTCTTCTTCTTCTTCTTCTTCTTTTTCTTTTTCTTCTCATATAAGAAGTATGAGAGGTATGTTTATAATTTCGTTCTCTTCTCAACCATTTCCTTAGAATTAGTTTTTGACTGATAGTTTTCCAGTTATTGATAGAAGAACTATCACAGTTTTTCGTCATGGGAGATTGTGGTTACGTTGGCTATGTGGAACTTCCCACGGGATTCCTCACTATTCGAGTGATACACTAATAATAATGATAATAAGCTATTGATGTTTCTTAAAAATATCAAAGAATCGATATATCTCGAAAACAGTTGATAAAAGAAACTTATATTGAACAATTTTGTTGTAAATTTCATGTAGAATCTATTGTCTTCAACACCTTTAATGGGACAGCCTTTATAGTGGTTCATTGTGGTCTGGATGAAATTAGATTAGATAAGAATTATCTATTTAGGTATGTAACAATATTTACTGGCTTATACACTAATTCACATTGAATGGCAGTAATGCCAATTATTTAACGAATTTTACAAAGTATGAAAAATTAATCAATGAGAATAAAGATTAAATGCAATTAGGATAACGATATATAACCGTAATATAAAAAAGTAATGTAACTTCATTAATCGGCGGTGTTTCAACAAAGGATTGTCGATTCTGTAATAATGATATGAATCGATTGAAATAATTGTCGATTCTCTAAGAAGGATATGAAATAATATCCTTTCCATCAACACCCGATCGGGTGAAGAAATCAGAGTACCGTATATAAAATATCACATTATACAGGGTGATTCTTAATTATGGTAAAATAATTTAATACGTGATAGTAGAGGTGAAAATAAGAAAAAAGTTCTCATAAACGCTTCATTAGCGAGCAATACAGGGTGAAAGATTTCGCCCGGAATTCAGTTCCTCTGGTGAAATACACCGATGCTGAATTGTTTGGCGACTAGTTTTTGAGAAACTTATGCTGAATTCATATGGAATAATATCTGAAAAATTGAATAAATAGTCTGGAAGCTGTAGTGTGAGTAGTTTTTGAGAAAAAAGTTGAAATATGCAAAAAATCCAAGTAGAAAAACACAGACTTCTACGTTTGATGCCTAATAACTTTCTCTAATGACCAGTAAAAAAATTTTTTCGCAATAAGAATAGAAGAGAATTTAATTCTGAAAAGAATTATGTGAGCTGTGTAAACTGAGACTAGTTTTATTCAATTGTTTAGATACTTTTCCATATGAATCCACCATAAATTTTTAAAGTTTCAGCATGAGTTTTTCTTCCCCAAACAATTCAGCATCGGTGTATTTCAGCAGAGGAACTGAATTCCGGGCGAAATCTTTTACCCTGTATAGCTCGCTAATGAAGCGTTTATAGATACATGAGAACTTTTTTCTTATTTTTTCTTCCCTTGCCCTATTACCATAGGTAGAAAAAGTATTGCTTTCCAAAAAAAAATTAAGGTAATCCAATTTCTAAATTTCTATACGTATCAAGGTCCCCTGAGTCCAAAAAAGTGTTTTTTGGATATTGGTCC
>NW_024090958.1:0-25875 GCF_014356525.2 Nilaparvata lugens | reverse complement strand
GTCTTGTCAATGCCTTCTATAGACGGTAGCTGATAAGGTTTATTGATGTAATATTAACGGTTCATTCTTGTTTAAAATAATCAATTATATTTTATTTTAATCAAGAAATTATATTCTTCAATAATTTCATAATGAATTTTCATAATTAAGAAGAAATATTTTGTTAATCAATTATTAAATTCACATAGTTAAAAGACGATCTGGCAACAGAGCAAAACGAGAAAGAGATAGCACTATCAGCTTTGTTGAATGATAGACAAGAATAGCTATACCATTGCTAATCAAATACTGCCAATATAACGTGGACCTCGCTACAGACATATGAATAAACTACTTTTAATATCACCTTTATAACTACTCAGAAAATATTAGTTGATTTCCCCCTCATATCTCTATCTCCCTATTTCTCACAAATGCCAACCTCAGCATTATAATAGGGTGTTTTGGTAGAATTTCTTATCAAGCCACGTGCATTTGTATAGGCGTAATAAGGTCAGCTCCATCTTCATCATAAATGTGACAACATGTCAACATTTTGCTGTCGTGCGTGTTGTGTTGTGGAGCCCAAGTGTTGACCGAAGATACCATCAGGGGAATAAATAAGATGGGGTGGATCCACGAGGGTGGAATGTTCTTGCTTCACTTGGGAGAGTGAGAGATTCAGAGAGAGAAAATGACGGAGAGGTATTGCTCCACTCATGAGAGAGAGAAAATTACAGAAATGAGGAATGTGTCGCATATAGTGAGACAGAGAGAGAAACAGAGATTGATTGCCTTTATTAAGGGCGGATTTAGGACTGCATGTCCTCTCTGCCACACAACCCTTTACATCTCATAAATACTATGAATAACAAAATCTAGATTGCAATAAAAATTGGAGAAAAAAATGAACAGAAAATCTAAACTTTACATTGATAACTAATACAAAATAAATTTTGAATAGAGATTCAAAACTATGGCTATGAAAATGTCGATGATAACAAAGAAATTTAGAGCTAAAATTCAAACCAATATGTATAACATATAAATACAAAAATAGTTTGAAATTTTATTATAATAATTGCTGACCATAAATTTAGATAGTCATAGCGGTAGAGAAATAATAATAGATTCATAGAGAGTAAGGGAATCAGATGGAAAAAATGTGACAGAAATCAGGAATGTCGCTTTGTGAGACAGAGAGAGTTATATTCTGAATTCGTGGCCATAGATCTAGACAGGCATGGAGATATAAGAATAGTACGAAATTTAATTGAGAGAAAGGGATTCAGAGGTAGAAAATGACCGAAAAAAAGGGATGTCGCATAGTATAATGAGACAGGGGAAGACCCCGGTTGCATAAAAGCCTAAACAATAATTTTAATCATGATTAACTTATAAGAGAACTAGTCGGAGAAGACTTCTCTGATTGGCTCTCGTGGTTTTTAATCATGGTTGAAATTTAACATTCTTTTGTGCAACCGAGCTGAAGAGTTATAGTATGGAATACTATGATTGCTGACCATAGATTTGGATAGACATAGTGATTGAGAAATATTCAGGAATTTTATATAGAGAAAAAACAGTATGGGAGAAAGAATGAAAATGTAATTTACAATACAGAAAGAGAGCTTGAGAGGAAGAGAGATGGTTCAAAGAAAGAGAAAGAAAGATGAGAGAGAGTTTGAGTTTGGCATAGTGATTGAGAAAAATTCAGGAATTTTGAGAAAAAACATTGTGGGAGAAAGAATAAAAATGTAATTTACAATACAGAGAGAGAGAGTTTGGAAGAATGTTCAAAGAGAGAGCGATAGCTCCAAGAGAGAAAGATGACAGAGAGTTTGAGTTTGGCATAGTGATTGAGAAAAATTCTGGAATTTTGAGAAAAAACAGTGTGGGAAAAAGAATGAAAATGTAATTTATAATACAGAGAGATAGCTTGAGAGATAGAGAGATAGTTCAAAGTAGAGAGAAAGAGAGAGTGATAGTTCAAAGAGAGAAAGATGAGAGAGAGTTAAGTTTGGCATAGTGATTGAGAAAAATTCAGGAATTTTGAGAAAAAACATTGTGGGAGAAAGAATAAAAATGTAATTTACAATACAGAGAGAGAGAGTTTGGAAGAATGTTCAAAGAGAGAGCGATAGCTCCAAGAGAGAAAGATGACAGAGAGTTTGAGTTTGGCATAGTGATTGAGAAAAATTCTGGAATTTTGAGAAAAAACAGTGTGGGAAAAAGAATGAAAATGTAATTTATAATACAGAGAGATAGCTTGAGAGATAGAGAGATAGTTCAAAGTAGAGAGAAAGAGAGAGTGATAGTTCAAAGAGAGAAAGATGAGAGAGAGTTAAAGTTTGGCATAGTGATTGAGAAAAATTCTGGAATTTTGGGAAAAAACAGTGTGGGAGAGAGAATGAAAATGTAATTTACAATACAGAGAGAGAGAGTTTGGAAGAAAGTTCAAAGAGAGAGCGATAGTTCTAAGAGAGAAAGATGAGAGAGAGTTCGAGTTTGGCATAGTGATTGAGAAAAATTCAGGGATTTTGAGAAAAAACAGTGTGGGAGAAAGAATGAAAATGTAATTTATAATACAGAGAGATAGCTTGAGAGATAGAGAGATAGTTCAAAGTAGAGAGAAGAGAGAGAGTGATAGTTCAAAGAGAGAAAGATGAGAGAGAGTTTGAGTTTGGCATAGTAATTGAGAAAAATTATGGAATTTTGGAAAAAAACAGTGTGGGAGAGAGAATAAAAATGTAATTTACAATACAGAGAGAGAGTTTGGGAGAAAATTCAAAGAGAGAGCGCGATAGTTCTAAGAGAGAAAGATGAGAGAGAGTTAAAATTTGGCATAGTAATTGAGAAAAATTCTGGAATTTTGAGGAAAAACAGTGTGGGAGAGAGAATAGAAATGTAATTTACAATACAGATAGAGAGCTTGAGAGATAGAGATGGTTCAAAGAGAAAGATAAAGAGAGAGAGCGTTAGTTCAAAGAGAGAAAGATGACAGAGAGTTTGAGTTTGGCATAGTGATTGAGAAAAATTCTGGAATTTTGAGAAAAAACAGTGTGGGAAAAAGAATGAAAATGTAATTTATAATACAGAGAGATAGCTTGAGAGATAGAGAGATAGTTCAAAGTAGAGAGAAAGAGGAGAGTGATAGTTCACAGAGAGAAAGATGGAGAGGTTAAGTTTGGCATAGTGATTGAGAAAAATTCTGGAATTTTGGGAAAAAACAGTGTGGGAGAGAGAATGAAAATGTAATTTACAATACAGAGAGAGAGAGTTTGGAAGAAAGTTCAAAGAGAGAGCGATAGTTCTAAGAGAGAAAGATGAGAGAGAGTTCGAGTTTGGCATAGTGATTGAGAAAAATTCAGGGATTTTGAGAAAAAACAGTGTGGGAGAAAGAATGAAAATGTAATTTATAATACAGAGAGATAGCTTGAGAGATAGAGAGATAGTTCAAAGTAGAGAGAAAGAGAGAGTGATAGTTCAAAGAGAGAAAGATGAGAGAGAGTTTGAGTTTGGCATAGCTATTGAGAAAAATTCAGGAATTTTGAGAAAAAAACATTGTGGGAGAGAGAATAAAAATGTAATTTACAATACAGAGAGAGAGCTTGAGAGATAGAGAGATAGTTCAAAGAGAGAGTGATAGTTCTAAGAGAGAAAATTGAAAGAGAGTTCGAGTTTGCATAGTGATTGAGAAAAATTCAGGAATTTTGAGAAAAAACATTGTGGGAGAGAGAATGAAAATGTAATTACAATACAGAGAGAGAGAGTTGGAAGAAAGTTCAAAGAGAGAGCGATAGTTCTAAGAGAGAAAGATGAGAGAGAGTTCGAGTTTGGCATAGTGATTGAGAAAAATTCAGGGATTTTGAGAAAAAACAGTGTGGGAGAAAGAATGAAAATGTATTTATAATACAGAGAGATAGCTTGAGAGATAGAGAGATAGTTCAAAGTAGAGAGAAAGAGAGAGTGATAGTTCAAAGAGAGAAAGATGAGAGAGAGTTTGAGTTTGGCATAGTAATTGAGAAAAATTATGGAATTTTGGAAAAAAACAGTGTGGGAGAGAGAATAAAAAAATTAATTTACAATACAGAGAGAGAGTTTGGGAGAAAGATTCAAAGAGAGAGCGATAGTTCTAAGAGAGAAAGATGAGAGAGAGTTAAAATTTGGCATAGTAATTGAGAAAAATTCTGGAATTTTGAGGAAAAACAGGTGTGGAGAGAGAATAGAAATGTAATGCAATACAGATAGAGAGCTTGAGAGATAGAGATGGTTCAAGAGAAAGATAAGAGAGAGGCGTTAGTTCAAAGAGAGAAGTTAGAGTTTGGCATAGTGATTGAGAAAAATTTCAGAATTTTGAGAAAAAACAGTGTGGTGAGAAAGAATGAAAATGTAATTTATAATACAGAGAGATAGCTTGAGAGATAGAGAGATAGTTCAAAGTAGAGAGAAAGAGAGAGCGATAGTTCAAAGAGAGAAAGATGAGAGAGAGCTTGAGTTTGGCATAGTGATTGAGAAAAATTCAGGAATTTAGAGAAAAAACAGTGTGGGAGAAAGAATGAAAATGTAATTTACAATACAGAGAGAGAACTTGAGAGAGATGGTTCAAAGAGAGAGCGATAGTTCTAAGAAAGTGAGAGAGTGAACGAGCTAGAGTCCAAAATACTCTGGTATATAATGGCTGACGACACCCTCCTAAAGAATCTTCGGTTCCCCGGGGGGTTATGGCGTTATGGCGCGATGAAGTATGAGCCAAAGGGAGGCAAGAAGATAAAGGGTGAGTTGGAATTTACTACTTGTCCCCACCAGTATCCCTCCTCAGCCCGGTCCTGAAGCCATCTGAGTTTCGGGGACGTCATAATATATAGGCTAGGATAAGGGATTACCGCCCAATATAAATAATAAGTTTTTAGCGCTGTCCCTTGTCACTAGCTGGGGTGGATAACCTTTTTTCTTATCTTGGCTTTCGCCTATCCCTGGTTGTTGGCTACTGCCGACACTTTCTCCTACCCTCGGTGAGAGTATTCATGTCTGTTGTTTGTCCATCTTGTTTGGGGGATAGCGTGTCATGGAGATAGGAATTAAAGGAGGAATTGTCAGCTAGAGGAAATTTAGGAAGAGTTAGTATATTGAAGGGGAAAGTGATATTCAACTATAGTGAGGTCCACGTTATAAATAATAAATAAATAATAAATAATAAATGTTTATTTCCCAAAAAACTAAAACTACAACATCAATTACAAAAATATTAGATAAATTACAATATTACATACAATAGTTACAAAAGATTCTTATAATGTGTTCTCTACTTGTTTAGTTTTTCTGTGTGGAAATTGACCTACTCCATATGGCGTACCATGTTCTAGAGTAGTTTTGTTAGTTTTTGTGTGTATTATCAATTAGTTAGTGTTTAGTAAGTCATTAGGTGGTAGTTGTTATTTGAAATAATGTTTTCTATGTTCTGGTCTTCCTTCGCTCATCAACCAATTGTGTACTATTGCTTTGACTTTCTAGGAAGATTAATCTGTTTAAAGTTTGCAGGAAGTAGATTATATAATTTTGGTGCTAAATGATTGAAATGTCTCTGGTATAGTGCCTTCCTTGCAACACTGGTGATGAGAAGATTCCTGTATCTGGTGTTGTGGTTGTGGTTTCTAGTTTGAAATATTATTATATTATAAATAATGTTATATTGGAAGTATTTGATTAACATTGGTGTTGCTATCCTTGTCTATCATTCAAGTTATATATTTTTTTTTGGGACAGAGTGTCATGGAGTTAGAAAAGGATGAATTGTCAGCTAGAGGAAATTCAGGAAGAGTTAGTATATTGAAGGGGGAAGTGATATTCAACTATAGTGAGGTCCACGTTATATTGGAAGTATTTGATTAATATTGGTGTTGCTCTCCTTGTCTATCATTCAAGTTTCATTTTTGTTTTTGGACAGTGTCATGGAGATAGACATTTAAGGAGGAATTGTCAGCTAGAGGAAATTTAGGAAGAGTCAGTATATTGAAGGGGGAAGTGATATTCAACTATAGTGAGGTCCACGTTATATTGGAAGTATTTGATTAACATTGGTGTTGCTATCCTTGTCTATCATTCAAGTTTCATTTGTGTTTGGGACAGTGTCATGGAGATAGAAATTAAAGGAGAATGTCAGCTAGAGGAAATTTAGGAAGAGTTAGTATATGAAGGGAAAGTGATATTAAACTATAGTGAGGTCCACGTTATATGGAAGTATGATTAACATTGGTGTTGCTATCCTTGTCTATCATTCAAGTTTCATTTTTGTTTTTGGACAGTGTCATGGAGATAGAAATTAAGGATGAATTGTCAGCTAGAGGAAATTTAGGAAGAGTTAGTATATTGAAGGGGGAAGTGATATTCAACTATAGTGAGGTCCACGTTATATTGGAAGTATTTGATTAACATTGGTGTTGCTATCCTTGTCTATCATTCAAGTTTCATTTTTGTTTTTGGACAGTGTCATGGAGATAGACATTTAAGGAGGAATTGTCAGCTAGAGGAAATTTAGGAAGAGTCAGTATATTGAAGGGGGAAGTGATATTCAACTATAGTGAGGTCCACGTTATATTGGAAGTATTTGATTAACATTGGTGTTGCTATCCTTGTCTATCATTCAAGTTTCATTTTTGTTTTGGGACAGTGTCATGGAGATAGAAATTAAAGGAGAATGTCAGCTAGAGGAAATTTAGGAAGAGTTAGTATATTGAAGGGGAAAGTGATATTAAACTATAGTGAGGTCCACGTTATATTGGAAGTATGATTAACATTGGTGTTGCTATCCTTGTCTATCATTCAAGTTTCATTTTTGTTTTTGGACAGTGTCATGGAGATAGAAATTAAAGAGGAATTGTCAGCTAGAGGAATTTAGGAAGAGTAGTATATTGAAGGGGAAAGTGATATTCAACTATAGTGAGGTCCACGTTAAATTGGAAGTATCTGATTAACATTGGTGTTGCTATCCTTGTCTATCATTCAAGTTTCATTTTTGTTTTTGGACAGTGTCATGGAGATAGAAATTAAAGGAGGAATTGTCAGCTAGAGGAAATTTAGGAAGAGTCAGTATATTGTAGGGGAAAGTGATAATTTCAACCATAGTGAGGTCCACGTTATATTGGAAGTATTTGATTAATATTGGTGTTGCTATCCTTGTCTATCATTCAAGTTTCATTTTTGTTTTTGGACAGTGTCATGGAGATAGACATTTAGGGAGGAACTGTCAGAGGAAATTAAGGAGGAGTCTATTGTATATTGAAGGGGAAAGTGATATTGAACTATAGTGAGGTCCACGTTATATTGGAAGTATTTGATTAACATTGATGTTGCTCTCCTTGTCTATCATTCAAGTTTCATTTTTGTTTTTGGACAGTGTCATGGAGATAGAAATTAAAGGATGAATTGTCAGCTAGAGGAAATTTAGGAAGAGTCAGTATATTGAAGGGGAAAGTGATATCTAACACTACAGTTAGGTCCTCGTTATTTTGGAAGTATTTGATTAACATTGGTGTTGCTCTCCTTTTCTATCATTCAAGTTTTATATTTTTGTTTTGGGACAAAGTGTCTTGAAATTAGAAAAGGATGAATTGTCAGCTAGAGGAAATTTAGGAACAGTTAGTATATTGAAGGGGGAAGTGATATTCAACTATAGTGAGGTCCACGTTATATTGGAAGTATTTGATTAATATTGGTGTTGCTATCCTTGTCTATCATTCAAGTTTTATATTTTTGTTTTGGGACAGAGTGTCATGGAGATAGAAAAGGAGGAATTGTCAGCTAGAGGAAATTTAGTATATTGAAGGGGAAAGTGATATCAACTATAATGAGGTCAACGTTTTATTTGAAGTATTTGATTAACATTGGTGTTGCTATCCTTGTCTATCATTCAAGTTTTATATATTTTTTGTGGGACAGAGTGTCATGGAGATAGAAAGGAGGAATGTCAGCTAGAGGAAATTTAGATATTGAAGGGGGAAGTGATATCAACTATATGAGGTCAACGTTATATTGGAAGTATTTGATTAACATTGGTTGCTATCCTTGTCTATCATTCAAGTTTCCTTTTTGTTTTTGGACAGTGTCATGGAGATAGAAATTAAAGGAGGAATTGTCAGCTAGAGGAAATTTAGGAGGAGTCAGTATATTGAAGGGGAAAGTGATATCTAACACTACAGTTAGGTCCTCGTTATTTTGGAAGTATTGGATTAACATTGGTGTAATTGCTATCCTTGTCTATCATTCAACAAAGCAGGTAGTTCTATCCTTTTCTAGCTCCGCAACGTTCGCAGATCGTTTTTGGCCAATGTTAAAATATAATTAGATGAGAAATTGGGATCGAGTGATTTGTAAATAATATTAAGTAGAAAACTATAGTGAGGTCCACGTTATAATGACAGTATTTGATCAACTTTGCTTTTGCTATCCTTGTCTATCATTTGAAAAAGCCGATGGTACTATCCTTTTCTAGGTCCAAACGATGCCAATTATGTTTTTGATGGTGTAGAGAATATATTAATTATGCAGAAGAATGGCATCGCTATTCTTCTATCTTTATCCACTGCCATTATAACGTGGACCTCACTATAGATTAGATTGTGCTATTACTCTCCCTAATTTAGATTAGATTACACAACGTCCGAAATAGGTTATGTCATGTTTTCTTTAAAAAAAATTCCCAAACATATATCCACAAAGCTAATCAGTCTCTTATATTCTATTTTCTGATCTTATCACACTTAATAAATGAAGAATCAAGTTGTTCTTTTCCATACACTGACACTCTTCAATCATTATAAATTGAATATGTGTCTCTTTTTTTATAAAATTCTACCAATCGAGAATGTCGTTTCTCGGACAGAGAGTTTCCATTTGTGGTTGAGTTTACCAAAGAGTTATATACTCTCTTATATGAAATACTTGTTGTTTCTATTGTTATATTTATTCTATTTATTCTATTTATTCTATTTATTCTATTTATTATTTATTCTATTTATTCTATTTATCTATTTATTCTATTATTATATTATTCTATTATTCTATTTATTCTATTTATTCTATCTATTCTTAATTTAATAAGAGTGAGCTGTGTCCTATCACTCAACCATTCTTCATTAATTTTTAGGGCCCGGTGCACAAAAGCCGGTTAAATTAAACGTGATTAATTCACGAGAACTAATCCGAGAGGGCCTTTTAAAAAGATGGCTGTCTTATTGGTTCTCGTGAAATAATCACAGTTAAAATTTAACCTGATTTTGTGCAACTGGCACTAAGATAGACATTTAATATTGAATGAAAAAGACTAAGAAATTGTCAAAAAACCACCGGTTTCTTTTTAGAAAGACCGGTTTCGGTTATTACACAATTGTCAATCTCTGATAAACTGTCGGATAAATGTCGGATTGACAATGGTGTAATAACCGAAACCGGTCCTTCTAATTATCAATAAATCAGTGTTTTTTTTGACAATTTCTTAGTCTTTTTCATTCAATATGAATAATTACCCAATATCAACTTCTCACTACAAAAAAAAAATAGACATTCCACTTACAATTATTGTTTTATCTCCCTATGCACGTGTTGTTCTCTCTCTCATCAAAGGACATAGGTTGAGTGTGGCTCAATATTTATAATATTCAACTCCGTAAAATTGAATCCAAATCCCAATCCACAATTCCATGAAAAATATTCACAATGTGAACTCCAATGCTTTTATATAACTGTTTCCTGTAGGCTCAGTTAAGCCAAACACTGATACCTTAATTCCAAAACTCTCCATGTCTATCTCTTTCTATGGGAGCAGTCATATCATTCAGTAATAATTCTATTTGAGCTCGGGCTGGGATGACCAGTTGTGGACAGATTGCATTGCCCAATGCCCATTGCACCCGGCCTAAGTGCCTTCCTAAACCGGAAATTAAAAACAAATTCATCCGGAACATTTCCTGTAGCTACACCTCCCTGCCCAAAAATAACCCTCCTTCCAATAGTTTTATATCACAGGTCTAATCTCTTCTATCACATGTTATCCCTCTTCTCATTACATACTTGAAATCATTTGACGACTTACAAGTCGAGGAGATACAAGCTCTAGTTGCAGATTGATACATCAATACTACAATTATTATTACAAAATACCTACAAGTTATAGTTCGAGAATGATTCAAAATACACCAATGATAGATAGATAGATAATGACTTTTATTACACTTTACAATAAAAGTGATGTGGGCGAAATTGAGGCAATAGAAGCCCCCCTCTTCCTTTAAACCCACGATGATGAGTACAAAAAATAAATATACATTACAATTTGAAATTAAATGATAATAAAAATTATAAGGAAACTACTAAATCAATTTGCTACAAATTGAATAAATTAAGAGGAAAAAAAAGAGAAAACTAAAAGCAAGAAATCTTAATAGTGAAAAAATCTCACTCACACAAAACATTCACACACACACACACACACACCCACACAATCACACTTACACTCACACCTCTAAAGAACATAGAGTAAAACCGCCTAGTTAAGCCCTCCCCCCCTGATCCACGCCACGACAGCCGCACTGAACCGGCGTTGACTGTCAAGCAGCCTAATATGAGCTGGCAGTGAATTCCATAATCTAATCGCACTAACATGAATGACTTATTATATAGCTCAGTTCTGTGAATTGGAACGGACAATGAGCAAGCTCCATGACGCGTCCCACCCCTGCCAACATCACCCATGAAGCGAAACCCTGCTGCCAAGTAATTCGGAGACCGAGATTTCAAGAGTTTGAAGAGGAAATGAGTGCATGGAGACTCCTGTAGTCGTGCAGTCTTAGAAGTTTGAGCTGTCCAAAGTATTGAGTAATATGTTCGTCGCGTCGTAAACCAAAGAGAAGCGCACACAGTAATTCTGAGCGCGCTGCATCTCTGAGTAAGTTGAACAGTCATGTCCATAGTCACTAAGTCACAGTAGAAAAAAAGGGGAATATCAATGTTTTAACTAACATGATTTTAGTAGGAAAAGGTAAAAGGTGTCCAATCCTTTTCAAAGAGTTAATCCCAGCTACAACTTTGTTACTGGTCGAGTTTACATGGTCTGTCCAGTCGAGAGTATTTGTAAAAGTCAAACCAAGATTCTTCACCCTGGTGCTGTAGTCAAGTTGAACATTGTTTATTCTTATGCGGGGTAAGTCATTAAGGTTAGTCTAGTCAAGAGTCTTGAGTGACCTACAACCATGACCTGCGATTTGCTCTCATTAATTTTTAAACCATTATTCTCCGTCCAGTTATCACACGGGCAGGTCATGGTTCATGTCACTCACAGCTGTCGCCGCATCACCAAGCTTGAAATGCTTATACAGCTGCAAGTCGTCAGCATACAAGTGATGCTCTGTAGTATTTAGTACATGAGTCAAGTTGTCAATGTATGCACTGAATAGCAGAGGACCCAAGATTGAACCCTGAGGGACACCTCGTCCCACTGGTCGCCAGCGCGATGAGTGATATTAGCTGGACTATTCTTGGTCTTCCCACACAACAGTTACAGTGAACAGTGAAATAGTTATTTGTGCAACTAGTGCGCAAAGTGACAGTTTCCTGCACCGAAAGAAACCTTTACGCACGAGCCGTAGGCGAGTGCGGAATAATGGTTTCTTGAGTGCAGCAAACAAACTTTGTGCACGTATTTCACATTAAATTTTTCCTACAGTTACCATTGAATATGAAAAGTGGGTAATAAGGGATAAAATTCCCTGAAATCCATCATATGTTTTTCTGTGTAATTTTATTATTGATAAAAACCTTAATTTATTTAAAATTGAATAATAATAATTAAATTAATCAAGGCACATAATGGCAAGGCAACGCCGTTCTCCACTGCCATATTATAACGTGGACCTCACTATACCACAGTCAGTGTTACCAACTTAATTTTGATTTTCCTGCACTGGTGCCCCATATAACCTACTAACTATTTTGCGCTGTCATGCTGCAAATCTGGAGTACGCAAAGTGATACTTTGCGCACTAGAGCGGAAAAGTGATTCTTTGTGGCCTGCAATCAGTGCAGAAATGGTCACTTTTCAAGGTATCTGTAGGAAAATATAATTTCCATTTGTTCCAATATGATCATTCATATTGAAATGTATGAATTCATACATTCATTCACTTTGTGGATCATTCATAATCGCTAGGTCGGACTGAATGGGAATAGTCCAATAAGAACTTTTGGAAATTATATTTTCCTACAGATACCCTGAAAAGTGACCATTTGTGCACTGATTGCAGGCTGCAAAAAATCCCTTTTCCGCACTAGTGCACAAAGTGAGTACTTTGCGTACTCCATATTTGCAGCATGACAACGCAAAATAGTTAGTAGGTTATATGGAGCACCAGTGCAGCAAAATCAAAATTAAGTTGGTAACAGTGACTGGGCTGCTATAGTGAGCAGAGGTGCAACGAAGCACAACGCGCTAATTATTAAGTAGATATTATAATGGAGGACAACGACAGCACAGTGCCACCACAGCACACACCACACAGCTGCCCCCCGCCATTCAAACACTACTACATTATCCAGGCAATTTTACCCATAATTACCCACTTTTCATATTCAATGGTAACTGTAGGAAAATTTAATGTGAAATACGTGCGCAAGTTCGTTTGCTGCACTCAAGAAACCATTACGCCCTCGCCTACGGCTCGGGCGTGAACGTTTCTTTCGATGCAGCAAACTGTCAATTTGCGCACTAGTTGCACAAATAACTATTTCCTACAGTTACGTTGAAAAGTGGCCATTGCTGCACTGATTACAGAACGCAAAGAATCACTTTTCCACTCTAGTGCGGGAAAAATTTTTCTGCACTCCAGATTTGCAACATGGCAACGCAAAATACTTAGTAGGTTATATGGAGCAACAGTGCAGCAAAATCAAAATGAAGTTGGTAACAGTGACTGCTGTGGCTGCTATAGTGAGCAGAGGTGCAACGAAGCACAACGCGCTAATTATAAGTAGATATTATAACCAAGGACAATGAGGACTTTGGGATTTTAGGATTAAGGTTTTTATCAATAATAAAATTACACAGAAAAACATTTGATGGATTTCAGGCAATTTTACCCATAATTACCCACTTTTCATATTCAATGGTAACTGTAGGAAAAACTAAATGTGAAATACGTGCGCAAAGTTCCTCTGCTGCACTCAAGAAACCATTCCGCCCTCGCCTACGGCTCGGGCGTAAACGTTTCTTTCGGTGCAGCAAACTGTCACTTTGCGCACTAGTTGCACAAATAACTATTATAGACCAGTGCATTAAAAACTCAAACTTTAGTTGGATAATCAAACCTGAAACTGTAGGAAATGTAGACCCATTACTATACTAAGCTGCAGACTGTATAATCATAGAGAATTGTCTCTTTTCTTTTTAGGGCTACTTCTTGTAATATAAATAGAAATGAAAATCTCAGTAAATTTGTTATGTTGTAAATAAAGAAGATCGTATTGTTAAAGTGTATTTATTAATTCCAACTTACTCCACATAACAAAGTAAAGAAGGATATTGAAAAGAAAGAATGAATAGTAGTTGTGTCTGGCTTCATAACTTGAATGCACGAACGAAAAAACTAAAACTTTTTAAAAACTTTTTTTGAATTATTTTATCACAACATGTTTCAACATTCATGTCATTTTCAAGTGTCACTTGAACCATAGAGAAAATATATAATAAGGTAGTCTTCTCTAGATATAGTGATGTTTAAATAGTAGTATTTTCTAATAGTGTTTAATTTACCATCAACAATCAAAGTCTAAGAACACAAAATACCCTAAAATTTTCAACGTCAACCTTCACATAAGCTTTTAGCAAATTACACAATCTCCGTTTTATCTATCATTCCTATTAGCAGATACCCAAAAATTCGGACACCATTGTATTATTTCGTAAATTGCCAGAGAAAGTTGTGAGACCAGTTTCTTTTCCTTTTTATTTGTGTTCTCTTTCGCTTTTTGAGCGGTTGTCTTCGTGGGAGGCGGAGACACTACTGACTAGCGAATTACGAGGACATCACAGCCATATTGGGCTCCTATCAATTACATTCAGTAAACTTTTACCTTCCTTATATACTTATACTTATGGAATACATATCTCTTATATACCTATACTCAGGGAATACATAGTATGTGTGTAACTGTGCTAAACTTGCCAATGCATGTGACTTTTACCTTCTGTATAAGCCATCAGTTTAATTGTTATTCGAGTCCCCCATAAAGCACGAACACTCAGCAATTGAATTAACCTTTGCTGCTCGTTATTGTTGAAGTCGAGAATTGATTCGTCTGAGTTCAATTGGTAATGTTGTCTGGGGTCTGGAGTGCACCTAGGGTCACACAGTGCACAATGGAAATAATAATGAGTTACTGGTCTGCACGTGCTTGCCTCGACTGTACAGCCAGTTGTCATTCTTTCATTCATTCCATTTGTAATGGAATTGCAATATTCTTCTGTCTCTGTTGCATAGTATCAATGTTTTTGCTTTGTCTGTATCCCAATTTGTCGTTCATGAAATAGAGTGCAATATTTTAGTGTCCTTGTTTTATCAATCCTGTATTGAGTTCATTGGGTTATTTCATTCTCCAGTACAAATTGATACCTTATTGAATTTGTATTTTTGTGTGAAGACGTTTGTTTATTAAGTTTGAATCACTTGTGTACATTATTGAGAGAATTAGACGTTAATTTTGTCAATACCAATCATTAATTTGATATTGTGACTGTGGAATGTAATAAAGATAATAAATGAATAAAATATAAATACCGCTATTTTTGTTCAAAATCATTTCAAATTACAGAACGAGGTTCCATGGTAGTTCTGAAGATCTGAAGATGTGGCAGGTGTTGCAATGGAACCTGGTTCTGTAATTTGAATTGATTTTGAACTAATATAGTGTTATATTTACAACATTAACGTCTTATTGGTTCTGTAATTTGAATTGATTTTGAACAAATCAACATTAACAACATTAACAACATTGACAACATTAACGTCCTATTCTTTCAATTATAGAGAAGTACCACAACATCTCATCCCTTACAATGAAATTATTGAACATTAGTTATTTTTACAGTGATTCAAGAAAACTTTTGAAGATTCTTCATTTTGTTGGAAATCTAGTTATTTAGACTGTCTAGTATCTATTCTGTACTCTGATTTTCATAACTTTCGAATTGGTCTAACACACATAGGATAGTGAATTCTATCATAGAGATAGAATAAGATGATATTCCATGGTGTAGGGCGTTTTTGTCCCAAATTTCACGGTTAACACAAGCCGATAGTCCTGGTAGTTCTTTTTCGTGAAGCTATGTGCTGCTGGTAGTTTCTCATACTGTGCCCTTCTACACTCTTACCCAGCCAAAACTGTAATAATAGACAGTAGTCTATTAATCGGCTTGAGTAGACGAAAAATCGGCTTGAAATTTGGAACATAAACGACCTATACCTTGGGATATCTCCATATGCTATATTTTCTCTATGATTTCTTGTACTCCAATTCCATGTTCATTTTGAACTAAAATTGTATAGAAAGTCTACACGTGAAAGACAAACCTTATCTTGGACTGTGTCGCCTAAATTTGGAAGAAAAATAGCGCAAGGACTACCTTATTATTTTATCTACCAATGTTATTACATTAGTGTCATTTGTATCGTAAATGAATAATGAATGAATTCCGAGTTGTAAAGATTAAAGTATAAATAGAAGAGTTCAGTGGGATACAAATCATATTATTCTACACACGATACAATCTCAAACATCTCCAGAGCAGACTCTTCATTCAGATATTGTATTTCAAAATTTGACGGAGTTTGTATTCAAATTCTAATGCTATCTTTCCTCTATGATATTTTGTAGGTACTCTTATTTCTAGTTGTAAAGATTTGGAAGAGTTCACTGGAATACAAATAATATAATCTTTCAAACGAAACAGTCAAAAACATCTCCAGATCAGACTCTTCACTCAGATATATTATTCAAGAATTTGACGGAATTTGTCTTCAAATTCTAATGCTATCTTTCCTCTATGATATTTTGTACTCTAATTTCTAGTTGTAAAGATTAAAGTATAGTTGGAAGAGTTCACGGGAATACAAATCATATTATCTACACACGAAACAATCTAAAACATCTTCAGTCTCTATCGGACTTTTCACTCAGATATTGTATTCCAGAATTTACATTCAAATTCTAATGTTATCTTTCCTCTATGATATTTTGTACTCCAACTCCAAGTTGCAATGATTAAAATATTTATAGTTGGAAGAGTTCACTGGAATACAAATCATATTACCTTCCAAACGAAACAATCTAAAACATCTTCAGAGCAGACTCTTTCCTCAGATATTGTGTTTCAGAATTTGTATCCAAGAAACCCTTTAATATTGAACAGATAACATTTGCTGGTTCATAATATAAAATTGGCTGGCCTTAGGGAGTAACATGCCAGCTTGTGAAGTGCTGACTCAGCATTCCGAGTAGCTTGAATTTCTAATCTTCACAGCAGATACCAAGTATTCCAATATTCCAGACACCATCTCTGTTTTGAATATCTTCTTTTGGGATTTGCTTACTTTTGAATCCGGTTCTCTTCTAACCTGTAAATACTGTTTGATCCCTATCGTAATATTTCATACTAGTTTATATGAGTATATCTTTTTGTGTAGTTGAGAAGTTGATGATTGCGGTAATTATTCAGATGGAATGAAAAAACTAAGAATGTCGAAAACCATAATTCATTAGTATTAGAAAGCCGATTTCGTTATTACACCATTGTCAACTCTTCTGATGACTCTCTACTGTTATGTCGAGTGAGTAAACGTGTGTCAGTTCGGCTCCGTCTTCTAACAGATATTTCGTAGGGTTATACAGTTCAATTCACTTCAAATTATACATCTAGTTTTCAGTTTCTCGAGCTTAATTCAATAGTGAAATTATATTTTTGATTAACTCACACTCTTTTTATTTATCTTGAAAAAACATTCCTAAATCTTCAGTTCACCTTCTCGCCTATAAAAGTGTAAATCCACCTAACGGTACACGATGGTTCGACCGAATAGAGGCACACCGAAGAATGAGGTCAATGCTCCGAAGCCAGCTATTTCTGGAGCATTGTCCGAAGAGACCCTCCTCATTATTCGACAGCAAATCGAAGAGTCTGTCCACAGTGCTGTATCAATGGCTGTGAAATCTATTTTCGAGGAACTTCAGGCATTGAAGGAGGAGAACAAACAGCTGCACGATAGAATTCGTGAGCTGGAGGTGTCTTGTCACCTGAAGGTCGACGACCTCGAGCAATATGGGCGCCGACATTCTATACGTATTTTTGGGATCCCGGAGAGTGACAAAGAAGACACGGACCTGCTGGCGCTCGATGTCTTTAACAAGAAGCTGAACGTGCCCGTGACTTTGGCGGATGTCAACCGCTCGCATCGCGTTGGAAGGCGTCAACCACCTCAACAGGGCAAGCTAAACCCAAGGACCGACCCATCATAGTTCGACTCTGCAGCTACCGGACCAGGAAGATGATCTTCGACGCTAAGAGGAAGCTGAAGGGTTCCGGCGTCACCATTCGCGAGGATCTGACTGCGGAGCGCCTCAAGATCCTCAACGCTGCGGCCGACCGTCATGGGCATAGGAATGTCTGGTCATCGGACGGGAGGATCAAGATCTCTATCGGCGAGGGAGGATCCAAGAGGGTCCACACAGTCGAGAGGATGACCGACCTTCAAAAAATAAAGGTAAATTAAATCATTTCAGGATTCGATTACTAAGGTGCCCTTCACTACAAAATAGGAAATTCGTATTAAAACATTTCACAATAGATATACCTTGGCATTTTTCATGAGCTGGCTTTCTGTTCTATAAATGAATCTTTCCACTGCTATTTATGATTATGTATGAGGCAATTATTTCAAACTAAGGAGATCCACATTTGTTATACTGATTAATAATTTATCTTGATATTAATTCCCAAAACTACGTTCAATGCATCAACTACTATACTCCAGAGGGTACTTAGAGAATCATTATCTCTATTCTTACTAATAATTATTACATCTCTTACCAAAATTATTTCCATAATTAATAATTTTCGAAATGCTGAATTTCAAATAAATTGGATGATTAACATACGTTATAGATATGGATGTAATCTATAGGTAAAGATAGTAATCTCTTCTATATTAGGTGTACATAATGATATCTCCTACTGTTGCCACAGCTCGAGCAATAGAAGCAAATGTGTGAAGAATTATTGATAGAACGGAGGGGTGGGTAGTCTGTTCATATGCTTATATAGGGGCTGTGTTTCATTTAATGTTATCTTAGACATTCATCACTAAAATATTACAGTTCTCAATTTACTACTTTTATTGTTATTGCAACTCCAATAGTTAATTATACTTCTAATACTATATAATATTTTTCACACTTCACCGTTCAATCCTATTTAAAACTCATCTAAAATAATCTAGCACTTTCTCCATCGTCTCCTCTACTTCTTATTTTTCTTTCTAATTCTCTTCTTGATCTTATATTTATAATGATTACTTGAATATTGTTGTTTGCGATGATGATTATTATTCTTTTCTATTCTTCTTCTTCTTCTTCTTCGTCTTCTTCTTCTTCTTCTTTTCTTCTTCTTCTTCTCTTTCTTTTTCTTTTCTTCTTCTTTTCTTCTTCTTCTTCTCTCCTTGATTAATTCAAGATCACAATACGATGTTCTATTTCTTATTCTATAGTTCAGTTTCATAAGTTCTTCTCAATTTGTGCACATTCCTTCTTTCTCTTCTTTTCTTCCCCATTGTTATCATTATTTTCCCTGTGATTTTTTCACTAGCTATCCAGCATGTTCAAATGTTCATTTCTCTTTCTATATCTATTTATCTTCCTACCTTTTCTCTTTCTATCTGATTACCTTCTACTAGTATCCATATATTATATTATAATATCCATATATTTATCCATATAATATTCGATTCTTTCCCACATTGAATCATACTATTCCTCTTCAATTTTATGGGGATATTATTCATTATCAGTTGTATTATGTATCTTTTCTCAATTGATAACTTTCTTCAAAGATTTTTCGTTTTTCTGCTGGCTTTTTCTTCTCTTTTTCAGTTTTTACTGGATCCCATTTCGCTCTATCTCCACCATGAACACGATCTTCCACTACTGGATTCCATCTCTCTCTATCTCCACTTGGACTCGATTTTCCACCACTGGATTCCATCTCTCTCTGTCTCCACTTGGACTCGATCTTCCACTACTGGATTCCTTCTCGCTTACCTCCACTTGGACCCGATTCTTCCACTACTGGATACCTACTCGCTCTATCTCCACTTGGACCAGATCTCCCACTACCAGCTCTTCCTCAATCTTCGTCTTATTCACCATTAGGATTATTCATCACCGGAACTCCACACATCTACATCTTATTGTGTTTAGTGAATTTTGTTTGAACTAGTGCTTTAAATAGTGAAGGGAGCCGAACTGTCAAGGCATGCTGAATGCACTCGAATCAAGAGACTTTTTCATTTAGGTTAAGTTTTATCAGTTTCATCCCCATTTTCCCCGTCATGTGTTGTTCTGAGGTCGGTTCACGATTGGTCTGCTGCTTCCATGATGCCTCTCACTGACACGTCAGCTCGCTCGCCCTCAAGTAGGTATGATTATTTCAATAATAGTAATAATGACGCAGGTATGTTTCTAGCAAATAAGCTCCACTCTTTCAAAAAACTTTTCAAGGCTGCTCACCTTAACGTACAATCCCTCAGTTGCCACATTGATGAACTCAGAGCAATCTTCCGTTTTCAGGACTTCAATATAATCGGAATTTCCGAATCATTTTTGAAGCCTAGTATTTCATCAAATTTTGTTGCATTGCCTGGATATAATCTTTTCCGGAATGATAGATTAAATAAAGCTTGTGGGGGTGTAGCAATTTATGTGAAAGAAGGTATCAAAACAAAAGTTTTAATCACATCTAAACAAGAGTATTGTTCCAGACCAGAGTTTATGCTACTTGAATTATCCTTATCTAGTACTGATAAATTACTCGTTGGTATCTGTTATCGCCCACCAAAAATAGGTCATTTCACAGATTTCGAAAGTGCCTTGCTTTCTCTTATGCCTTGTTATAACCGTATACTAGTTATGGGGGATATGAACACCGACTTGAACATGACAAATCGTAACTTTGACTACTTTCAACTGACTACAATTTTCCAATGCCTAAACATGACTATTTTACCTCTCGATCCAACTCATCATACTAATGAATCAGACACACTCATTGACCTTCTCATTGTTAGTGATCCCAATGAGGTTGTTCAAGCAGGCCAAATCTCAGTCCCAGCTATTTCTAGACATGATTTGATCTACTGTGTACTTTCCCATAAGATACCCAAGCCAGAACAGAAAATTATCACTTATAGAGACTTCAAAAACTTTGATGAAGCCGCCTTCCTGACTGATGTGGCTCAGACTCCATGGCATCAAATTGAAGCATTACCCTCAGTTGATGACATGGTCAAGACTTTCGAGAATTGGACTTTGACTTTGTATGACAAACATGCACCTTATGTGACAAGGAGGATTAATAGAAAACGACGAGTACCGTGGATGACTGAAGACATACTTAAGATGATGGGACGTAGAGACAAAGCACATAGAAAATTAAAAAGACATTTGACTTGGACAGTTTGATAGAGTATAGGAGCCTTAGAAATAGGTTTAAACAGGAATTACGGAACTCAAAGATTAGGTACTTGAATTCATTTATGACAAACAATAGACAAGACTCTAAATCACTTTGGCAGGGAATAAAAGAATTCGGGCTTGGCAAAGAGAAATCGAATCCACAAATTGACTTACCATTGAATAATATAAATGACCATTTCGTTTCACACTCTAACCAACGCGACGAAGTTGTCATTGCTAATCACATTGATGATCTTGAAGAGCAGGTTACAAACTTAGATTTACCAATCACTGATCAATTTCATTTCCATCCAATCTCAGAAGAAGACACTTTCAGAGCAATTCAACGTATTCATAGTAATGCTATGGGTGTAGACAAAATTCCTATTAAATTTATCAAGAAGATGTTATTTGCTGTTTTACCAACCATTACATACATTTTCAACAAGTCACTTGAAGAAGGCATTTTCCCTGAAAACTGGAAGTTTGCTCTGGTTCGCCCTCTAAATAAAGTTCCATCACCCAATAAAGTTGAGGATTTTAGACCAATCAGTATTTTACCTGCATTGTCCAAAGTGCTAGAAAGACTCATTCATGCTCAAGTTGTAAAATTTCTAGACAACAATAGTAAGCTTCATAACTTTCAATCAGGCTTTAGAAAATTCCATTCAACTGAGACAGCTCTGCTTCGTGTCACTGATGATATAAGGTTAGCTATGGACCAAAGAAAATGCACCATCCTCACCCTATTTGATTTTTCTAAAGCATTCGATACTGTTGATCATACAGTCCTTCTGAATAAGTTGGCTATTCTTGGTTTCAGTCACAACTCGTTAGTTTGGTTTAAATCCTATCTATTAGGTAGGAAACAATGTGTATCTGTCGGTGACAAAAAGTCAACTTGGAAAAACGTTATGCATGGAGTACCACAAGGTTCAATTTTAGGCCCTCTCCTCTTCACTTTGTATGCTAATGACCTTTCTTCCATTATCAAATTCTCCAGTTTCCATACTTATGCAGACGACCTTCAAATCTATTTAAGCTGTCCCATAACAAAAATTAATGAAACAGTTGGAATAATGAATCAGGATATCAATTCGATAGTGGAATGGACAAAGAAAAATGGCCTTAAGCTTAATCCCATCAAAACACAACCCATTATAATTGGATATTCTCGTCTTATAAACAATATTGACCTTGAATCGATTCACAAAATTAGTGTAGACGGTAATGACATTCCTTACTGTAGCTCAGTTAAAAATTTAGGCATTATTATGAATAATACTCTTGACTGGTCAGAACAAGTGAACAAAACTTGTAAAAAGGTATTCTCAGCCATGCATGCATTGAAGAAAATGCACGATATCCTCCCTAGAAACATTAAATTATTATTGGTTCAATCTCTCATCTTCCCACATTTAATGTATTGTAATTCTGTTCTTAACGATATGCAAGTCACTCTGAATGATAAACTACAGCGTTGCCAAAATTATTGTCTACGTTTCGTCTACTCTCTCCAACGCCATGATCATATCACCCCAGCCCACATTGCTAGTTCAACATTAAAGCTTCCCGATCAGAGGCTTTTTCGAATAGTCAAGCTTGTTAGAGATATCTTGATATACGGTAATCCGAACTATTTTAAAGATGATTTCAAATTTGTCTCTGAAGGTAGGAGGATAGATGCTTCACATACTAGAACCGGAGAAAGTACTTTAAGGATACCCAATCATCGAACTACTATTTTCACAAAATCCTTCTTAGTCAGTGCCTGTCGTGCATGGAATGCACTTCCTGTTTCTATCAGGTCCATCGAGAGCCGAGCGAGCTTCATCCTAACTTTAAAAAACATCTTTTGGAACAAATGACTGAAACTGTCCGGCCCTAGAACGATCACATGACATCCATCCCCCACCCATCCCACAAATACAAACCTTTAAACCATGTTATAGAACGAATTGTATATATATATATTATATAAACTCATGTTATTTCAATTATCCACTGCATAATGCTGTATATTACTGAAAGTTGATAACCCTGATCTACTTTCAGCCTACTTCATTTTATTAATCAATTATTTGATCTTATCTACCTATATAATTATTTTACTCTATCAATTTTCTGTTTTTTTTTCTCTTTAATATTCATATTGATTAAAACTTTTACAATATTTCCATTAATAAATAAATCCTTAGTTTAAATAACGAAATTAACGTTTTGGTAGAGAGTTAGTGGGGAGGATATTTTTAATATTCTTTCCGAATGGACATTGATATGTCCAAAGCTCCGCCAATTTATGTAGATGCATAACAATATGATTATTATCTATAGTTATTATATTACAAACTGCTTTTTCATATCAGTTTCAATATTATTTTCTTAGTCTATATTATGTAAATTCATCTATAATTTTGCTGTATTGTAAGCTATTGTATATAAGTGTATAAGCCAGTATATATTGTAATCTACATAAATAAGTACTCAATCAATCAATCAATCAATCAATCAATCATCAATCAACAAGATTGAATCTCTGAGTTCATGAACAGAGATAGAATCTCTGATTCATCAGAGATTACCATGGGGGTAAACCGAAACCGGTCCCTTTCCGAAGTATCATAAATCTGTGTTTGGACAATTTATTAGTCTTTTTGTGTATTTGAATGTGTTATTATTCATATTGAATGAAAAAGACTATAATTGTCAAAAAACGTGATTTAATTTATAATTAGAAATTCTAATATCATTCTATTTCTAATTATCATTTAATCAGTGGGGTTTTTTTGACAATTTCCTTATCTTTTTCATTCAATTTTTCTTAGTCTTTTTTTCATTCAACATTCAGTTATCAACGACTATACTTACAGTTTCTGGAAAAATTCCATATTCTCCGCTTCGTCCACACTTAATTTCTTTAATCTTTTTACTCAACTGTTGAAGAAATCTACACTAATCAAGTCCTCCATTTTAAAATTTCTCTTACACTCTTGCTTTATCACTGCTTTAAGGGTATTGTAATCAGCAGCGATATGTATCATAATAGGCAATAGGTGTGCTATTGATTTTTAAAATAATTTCTATTATCCTGTTTTGTTCTCGTTTTGTGAAAATTCAAAAATCCCCTTAAAATTCCAAAAATTCCCTTATGACCAGCAACTACTACAGTAAACTCCGGTATTATCATTCGCAGCAGTATTAGTATCACAGTAATATCTTTGCATTTGGAACTATAAAAAAATCTGGTGTGGCGCACTCACACAACTTTCCTTGCCGTTATGAAAATTGATCACCTGACGCTATTTTCACGCGCATCTCAAGTCTACTATTAAAAGATCTGAGCCAGCTGGTGACAGGACAATAACGCTGGAGACACACGAGGTCTGCTATCCCTTCATAGTGAATCATTTAATAGAATCAACGGTTGCGAAAAGTTTGCAATTGGATAATCACACGAACTTATTTCCAATTTTAGGTGAAACTGTGAACATTAATTGTAGAGATTTTCATGCTCAATCTTTTCCACTAATTTTTTTTCGTTTAAATTGTATCTGAAGCCCATTAATTGGGAATCTAAAATCAAACTTTGCATAGATGAGGCGGATCTCCTGAAATTTTTACAGATATGGGACTTGTGGCAGTTGATAGAGCTCATCAATGACTATTTTAGGTATAAATTTGATCAAAATCGTTTGAGCCGTTCTCTTGAAAATCGCAAAATAGAATATACAATATTTGATCTAACAATATTGATGAATTGGACGGATCATAACAAAATCATGTCAATTGCAGTCATAATCCACATGATTGTCAGTGTCTATTTTCAAATAATCAATGAATATTCATAAGGCTTGAAATGAATTCATAAGCTTGTGAGTCCTCGGATACTTCGTTCATTTTGAAGATTGAGCAAGTAATATCGAAGACATCTTAAAAAATCTACTATGATGAACGTAGAATTCTCATCTCAATTTCAATGTTTAGATTATGATGCACAACCTTTTTACTTTCCTTGCCCTATTACCATAGGTAAGGAAAGTATTGCTTTCCGAAAAAAATTAAGTTAACCCAATTTCTAAATTTCTATACGTTTCAAGGTCCCCTGAGTCCGAAAAAGTGGTTTTTTTTTTTTGGGTGGCTGTAGGTTGTATGTTTGTGTGTGTAGGAGTTATGTGCGTCTGTGTACACGATATCTCATCTCCCAATTACGGAATGACTTGAAATTTGGAACTTAAGGTACTTTCGATATAAGTATCCGACACGAACAATTTCGATCCGATGCAATTCAAAATGGCGGCTAAAATGGCGAAAATGTTGTCAAAAACAGGTTTTTTGCAATTTTCTCGTAAACGGCTCCAACGATTTTGATCAAATTTATACCTAAAATAGTCTCGATAAGCTCTATCAACTGCCACAAGTCCCATACTGTAAAAATTCCAGGAGCTTTGCCCCATCAATGCAGATAGATTCCCAATTATCAGGCTTCAGATACAATTGAAACGAAAAGAATCAGTGAGTAGATTGAGCATGAAAATCTCTACAATTAATGTTCGTAACATTTTCACCTAAAATTGAAAATAAGCTTTAAATTCGAGAAAATGTTATTATTCAATGGCAAATTATTGTTGATTATATTAAATCATTCACTATGAAGAGATAGCAGACCTAATGTGTGTCTCCAGCGTTATTGCCCTGTCACCAGCTGGCTCAAATCTTTGAATAGTAGACTTGCGATGCGCGGGAACACTAGCGTCAGGTGATCAATTTTCATAACGGCAAGGAAAGTTGTGTGAGTGCGCCACACCAGATTTTTGAATTATACACAACTTTTTCAAACTCCTGCCGAAACATTTCTGAAACCCACGATGTCATTCCACTCACTGAAACTGTGAGGAGTATCTGTGAGGCCAACGACCTCCATGTTAATAACGAGATTAGTGAGAGATACATCGTCAAAGCACCCTCACCAAAGGCTAATCTCGAGTTTGTCTTCCCATTCTGTTAGTAAATATGGCGGCGAGCAAAGTAATAGAGATGTGAGTCGTTCAGTGAGGTCCATGTTATACTGGCAGTATTTGATTAACATTGGTGTTGCCATCCTTGTCTACCATTCGACAAAGCAATAGC
>NW_024090957.1:0-32226 GCF_014356525.2 Nilaparvata lugens | reverse complement strand
ATCATTATAAGAGAGAGAAAAAGTGGCAACTGAAATTATTAAGTGATCTAATAAGCGGTACCAGCTCAGCAGTCGAGCAGTAAACAGTGTCTAGTTGTTAATCTTATCTTTCCGATAGCTAGAGAATGGATTTCTAATTGGAACCGTTTGTGCTGCTAAAATATAACCTAAAAAGTGGATTCTCGTATTGTGAATTGTTCATTTTATTATTACTCATGAATTTAAATTGTCTGTAATAAAGTTAAAATCACGTGTTGGAGCTTCCTAAGTGACTGTTTGCAATACGTGGAGTGAATCGTAACTGTAAAGTGGAGTATTTTTGTTTTGTGTGTTCAGGTACTCTGAATACATTTTTTTTCAGTCAAGTTGAACAATGTCTTTGAGTGGAAATTGTCAGCAAACTGTTAATAGAGCCCATAAGGACAAAGTAGAGTGCAATAAATGTAAATACTATTTCATGAACAATGTGTTAACATTAAATCTGCCGATCTACAAGCCGGTAAACCTTGGCACTGCTCTGTATGTAATTCTAAGAGTTCCACTACGTATACTTCTGTTAATCCCCCAAAATCTGATTCGTCTCCTGTTGTAACTGTGAATGTGCTTGATGATTTGCTTTCTCGGCTTAAGACTGACATTTTGGAGAGTCAGAAGAAGTGTTTTAATGATCTTTGGAGTGCAGTTAAAGAGTGTAATACAAAACTGTTCGGTTTTAATGAATTGTTGTCCAAGCATGACGAAGAAATTAAAGCACATGCTACAGACATCAAAAAACTAGAAGCAGAAAATGTTGCCTTAAATTCGAAAATCTCGGCTCTTGATGCGCGTATTGATGCGATGGAACAATAATCGCGCCGTAATATGACGGCGCGGCAGATCGGCTTCCCCAAAGACGACAGCCCCATATACGTCAACCTGGCATTGTCACCCAATCGTCGAAGGCTGCTGGCAGAAGCTAAGAAAATCAAGAAGCTTGTGGGCCTCAAATTTGTATGGGTTAACCGCGCGGGATCAGTTAAGATAAGAGAAAATGAAGGTAGTAGAGTTATCACTATTAAAACAATTGATGATTTGAATGCTTTTACTGTGGTTTCAAATTACAATGCAGTGCAGGGATCGAGGGGAGAGTGAACACAACTTTTCAGTTGTATATTATTATTTTTTATTATATTATTTATTCAATCTCAAGTTATCTCCCTTCAAGTTGAATTGTTTTATTTCAAATTTAAATATATTTTTTCTCTTATCAGATTCAGCTGGATTGGCCTCTCCCTTCATATTATTATTTTCATATTATTATTATTCATATTATTCCTTTCTCGTTGTCTCGTAGAATTTTTATTTATAATTTTGAAGAGTTTTTTTTTATCTCTGCGAGGCGCGCAGCTCTTGTTTTCCTCTCTAAAGAGTTTGTCTTTAGATAACTGACGCTTATTGTGAGAGTATATTGAGACGTCAAGAGTATATTTAAACATGGATGAGTTTGTTTTTATAATTTTCTTCATATTTGCTTTATTTATTAGGTTAGCAAACTAGTTACGTAGGATGACTAATTTTTTATTCTCTTGTAGTTGGTAGCGGTGAGATGACAGGCCTAATTTTATTTTCATATTATTATTATTCATATTATTCCTTTCTCGTTGTCTCGTAGAATTTTTATTTATAATTTTATTCTCCTCACTATCTAAATAGACTCTACTTCAATCTACCTCGATTAATTGAATTACAAATGTGGATTAAACTAATTGAATAATTGAAATCATTATTTCGACATTCCTTGGTCAATTTATTACTATAATCATAATCATCATAGAATCATATAATCTCATCGAATTCTATCAACGCACGTATATACGGTGGCCTACTTCAGTAATTATATTCAAAATAAATATAGCGTTTTATCTTGATTTCTCCTCATTGATCGTTCCAATTGATATCCACTATTAGAAATCATATCTTTAATATTAGATATATTCTATCAAGCGTTAACGGCTTTTCTACTTTCTGCACCAACATTATACTTATAATAATCCTCAATTATGATATACTATATTATCAAATCTACATTATATACATATACTAGATTACGATTTCAAAAGTTTCATCAGTAAAAGTTTTTTTTTCTCATAAGATTGATTTCCACTAAATTGATAAATATCTGATAGCAGTACAACGGTTTCTAATGATTTCCCCTCTGTTCCTACTGTATATTGACAGAGAGCTAGATTAAACTATTATTTTTAACGTATTATCTTCATATTAAGGCAACTAAGCCTATCGCAGACGCAACTATTGAATGAGAGAGAGCCTAGGCAATGCAGGTTTGGATGAGTTTGGCCACGTAAAGTGCGAATACTTCATCAAACATGAGGATGTGAGGCAGTTCTATGACAGTGAGAGAGCAAATAGTTTTAAACTAATTCATTTCAATATAAGAAGCTATCATAAAAATATTGATGAGGTCTTAATAGTCTTGGAGAGTTTGAAGGTAAAATTTGATCTCATCGCCTTGACTGAGGCATGGATTGACAATAATAAAAATTTAAATCAATTAGAGGGTTATGATGTGTACAGTACTAATGCTGGGTGGAATAGGAGTGACGGTGTCGTTGTTTATGTTAACTCACAATTGAATGGTAAAACAAATCAAATAAAATTGGGCGAGGCGACAGGCCTGAAAACTGAGTTCAAACTGAACAATAGAAACTACACTATCATTTCAATATATCGTAGTCCAGCTATGAACTGTGAAATTTTTCTCGATGATTTACAAGCACTCTATCAAGATACTAATAATAGAAACACACATTTGTTTTTGGGTGACATGAACATTGATACTTTACCTGATAGAGTACGAAATGACAAAGACAGGTACTTAGATATTATGTAAGCAGCTGGATTCACTGAAGGCATCTACTTACCAACACGAGTTACCGATTATTCTCAGACATGCATAGATCACATTTTTATAAAGCATTCAAACTATAACGCAGTCAGCGCGGGGGTTTTAAAATCTGATGTGACTGACCACTGGCCAGTCCTATGCAAAATAGTCCAACCACAAATTGAAACTAGGCCATTGAGTACCTTCCAAACCTACTTCAATAAGGTTTTATTTCGATCGATGCTTAGGGTACAGTCATGGGATCGGATCACAATGCAGCAGGACGTTAACGCATGTTGTGCACAGTTTTTAAAAGTAATTACTCAACTGAAGGAAAAATCGGAAAAGCCTGCTAAGCCAAGCGCCTGCCATCGAAAACTCAAGCCTTGGATCACTATCGACTTGATTATGGAAATTAGAAAACGGGATAAAATGAGTAGGCTTGTTTGAAACAGCCCCCACGATCAGCAATTGCTTAATAACTTCCGCTCATTTAGGAATACTGTGACTTAGAAACTGAAATATGCTAAAATTAATTATTACAAAAAAGAAATAACTGATAACGCAAATAACCCAAAAGCCTTTTGGAAAATAATAAACGAGTACAATGGAAGTAAAGCTAAAAAACAAAAATTTCCCATAAACCTTTTTCTTAATAATCCTGAAGATAACGGAGAGGAAAGAGTAGGAGAGGTGGCGGATGCTTTTAATGAATATTTTGCCAATGTTGGAAGTAAGTTAGCTGCAGAGTTGCCTCCCCCGTCATATGAACAACTCAATCAGGGTGAAAACTTGGGTACAAATTTACAGTTTCAACTGCAGCCTGTCACAGAGGATCAACTCATAAAAATTGTTAAAGATATGCGCGGTGGCTCAGCCCCAGGTATTGACAACATCAATGCTAGCTTAATCAAAGACAATATAGATATTCTGTTGATCCCATTAACTCACCTTATAAATCTGAGCCTGACAACAGGGGTGTTCCCTGAGGATTTAAAAATTGCTAAGGTTATACGAATCCACAAGTCTAGCAGTAAAAGTGATATGAATAACTACAGGCCCATTTCCTTGTTATGTGTTGTATCAAAGATATTGGAGAAGTGTGTCGAATTGCAATTTCAGAGGTATTTGGAAGAAAACAACTTGCTTTTAAATCGTCAATTCGGCTTCCGGAAAAGCAAGAATACCTCGGATGCACTGTTTGCGATTAATAAGGCATTCATGGAGGCAATCAATCTAGACCAGAAAGTATTATCAGTTTTTGTTGACCTGGCCAAGGCTTTCGATTCGATAGACAGAGACATACTCTTTGCTAAACTGGAGTTTATGGGGGTGAGAGGCTTGGTCTTGGCCTGGTTCAAGAGCTATCTTGGTAATAGAAGACAGGTGAAAATGAGTGAAGTCAGTGAGGTAGAATATGGTGTGGTTCTGGGCAGTACCCTTGGGCCAGTTTTATTCCTTGTTTACATTAATAACATTGATAAGCTGAACATTGAAGGCGAGCTCTTCCTATTTGCGGATGATACTGCTGTAATATTTAGGGGTGCAAGCTGGAATGAAACATTTTTAAAGGCTGAAATGGGAATGAAGAAGCTGAAGGCATGGTTTGATCAGAACATCCTCACCATGAATGTAGGTAAGACAAAATGCCTGCCCATTGCACTCAGACCTTGTAGTGAGCCTCCAGATAATATAGTTTTGAAATTGCACTCCTGTGATGATACCTATGGCACTGTCTGCAACTGTCAGATCATTGATAGGGTGAAGAGTTACAACTATCTAGGAGTTATAATAGATTCTAACCTTAGATATGAGAATCACATAATCAGTTTGCAACGTAAGCTTAGAAAAATGATTTATATTTTTCATCAGCTAAGCTTCATCTTGAACAAACAGGAAATTAAGACAGTTTATTTTGCTTATGTTCAGTCGATCTTAAGTTATGGTGTTATTGCATGGGGAGGAGCAGTTAGAACTGCACTGGAGCCTTTATATGTAATACAGAAGCTTATAATCAAGGCCGGCTTGAAACTGGAGAGACAATATCCCACCGAGGCACTCTTTGAATATTCTCAATTATTGACTGTCAGGCAGACATATATGAAGAATGTACTTGTATTCACGTACAAAAACAGGGATTTTATGGTAACCGAGGTAGCACATAACTACAATACTAGAAGCTCTGCAAATACAGGTCCCCAGAATTGTCAAATCAATAAATCGCACTAACCTATTCTACGTCTCCAACATTTTATTGAGGAAAGCACCATCCAGAGAAATAATAGAGCCCTCGGTAGGTTGCTTGCTTACAAAAGAATCATCGATGGTTGGCTGCGTGCAACTGGTGCCAATAACTCAGAGAATTTGCTCGAACCCTTATACAGGTAGTTTACAATAATAATAAAAACATTAAAAAATTAAAATGAAATGAAAGCTCTAGTATGGAATCCTAACTAACTCACTAATTCCTCAACTAACCCATAGCCCTACATAAATCCTTTTCTTCTTATCTTGTATTGCCGTTTGTTCTTTGCTCTTCTTTCTAAATCTGTAAAGGTTATATTAATTTATTTCTCTAAACTTCTACTCAACTATTTTAGTCACAAAATATTATTTATTTATTTCATTGGCGCTACAGTCCGATGTGGACCTTGGCCTCCTGCACAATTCGCCTCCAATCGTCTCTCCTCTCCGCCACATTCTCCCATCCTCTGATGCCCAAAACACGCAAATCGGCACTCACATCCTCCAGCCATCTCCTCCTGGGTCTTCCTCTTCTACGCGTACCAATCATTTTACTTTTTAACAACTTATGCAGTGCTCCATTCTCTGGACATGCCCCAACCATCTCAAGCCTTTATAACTCGTACAATATCTTCTGGTCCCATGAAATTGGCAATCTCTTCATTATTTCTGATACGCCACCCATATTCTGTCCTGACTGGTCCCATGATACGCCTTACAATTTTTCTCTCAAAAACACGCAATGCTTGCACTTCTCTACTAGTCAGCGTCCACGTCTCAGCACCATAGGTGGCCACTGGTCTGATCAGTGTTTTGTATAGCCGCAGCTTAGACATGCGTGATAAGAGCTTTGACTTCATTAGTTTCATGTGGACAAAGTACGCCTTGTTTGCAGCTAAAATTCTGCTTTCCACGTCCGCTCGTACCTTGTTCTCACTATTGAGAAGCGAACCCAAGTACTTGAACTGCCCCACATTTTGAAGCCAAACTCCTCCCCCACATTCCAGATCACCAACATGTCTTCTTCTCTCGTTTGCTGACATCATAAGATATTTAGATTTTTCTATATTAATCTCACGACCCAACTTCTTACCTTCATTTTTTAGAGTTTGGAGCATGTCAACCACACCAGCTTTGCTTCTTGATATAAGCACCACATCATCTGCGTAATCATATGCTTGCTTGGACTTAGTTACAATACTGCCGCTTGTCTGCAATGCTTTAAGAGTGCCAGGTTAAAGATAACTGCCGAGAGTGCATCACCCTACCTTACGCCTCTATACACTCTAAATTCTTTACTTAACTTGTTATCTATTCTGACACACGCTCTTGCACCTTCCATTGTGAGTAAGGCCATTTTTACCAACTTTCTTGGTAAACCACACCTGGTAAGTACTGTAGGTAACTGCTTCCTGTCTACACTGTCGAACGCCTGTCGGAAGTCAACAAATACAATGTGCAAGTCTACATCAAACTCATAGCACTTCTCCATTGTCTGCCTCATTACAAATATTTGGTCCGTTGTCCCTCTGTTGTTTCTGAACCCACACTGAACTTCACTGAGTTCTTCCTCTGCATATAACGTCACTCGCTTAAAAATAATTGTGGAGAAGATTTTATAGGCTATGTTGAGCAGTGTTATTCCCCTATAATTATTGCACATGAGTTTGTCCCCTTTCTTAAAAATAGGACAAATTATTCCTCTTTTCCATTCATCTGGCATTTCCTCACTTACCCATATTCCAGTTATCAGTTCATGACATAATCTTGTTAGTTTTTGTCCCCCCCCCCCACTTATATACCTCAGCAGGTATATAATCACTTCCAGGTGCTTTATTACTCTTCAACTTGTCGATAGCCTCCTGCTCTTCCCGCATGGTCGGCGGCTCCACTAGAGGCTCAGCAGTCATTATTTCCTCGGCAAACTCTTCATTATCTCTCTCTATACTCAGCTGCTCCTTGAAATATTCCTCCCACGTTTCTAATACTTTATTTTCTTCTCCAATTATTTGTCCCTCTTGGTCTTTACATAACTTTAATCTGGGTTGATACCCTCTCTTTATTGTATCGACCCTCTGATGGAATCCTCCAACATCATTATGCAGGTACGCCGTCTCAATGTCTTCTAATCGTTTCTTTTGCCACTCTCTCTTTTTCTTCCTGCATATCTTGCTTGCAGTTCTTCTGAGTTCCTTGTATCTCTCTCTTTTAAGCCGCGTTTCCCTACCCATCATATCTCTCCATGCTTCATTCTTTCTTTGCAGTGCCCTACTACATTCTTCATCGAACCATTCTCCATTTCTTTCAATTCTTTTTTCTCCCACAGTGTTTTCAATCACCTCTGTCATGGCGTGCTTCATATCATTCCATGCTCTGTTGCTATTAAATTCTTCAGGGGTTTCCGATAGTTTATTTGGGAGCCGTCTTTCCATTTCTTCCTCAAACCTTGTCCGACACTCCCCCTGCCTCAGTTTTTCCACGTCCCACTTTATCCTTCTCTCTCCCTTAGTAGCTTGTGCAAGCGCCAATCTTTGTCTGAGAACTGCTCGCACCAAATAATGGTCGGAGTCACAGTTTGGGCCTCTTAATGATCTCACATCTGTGATAGATGAAGCATGTCTTGCCGATATTAGCACATGATCTATCTGGTTCACATTTTGTGTTCCAGGTATTCTCCACGTACCTTTATGAATATTTTTATGAGGGAAGCATGTGCTCTTGATTATTAAGTTCTTCTCTACCGCAAATTGAACTATTCCTCTTTTCCATTCATCTGGCATTTCCTCACTTACCCATATTCCAGTTATCAGTTCATGACATAATCTTGTTAGTTTTTGTCCCCCCCCCCCACTTATATACCTCAGCAGGTATATAATCACTTCCAGGTGCTTTATTACTCTTCAACTTGTCGATAGCCTCCTGCTCTTCCCGCATGGTCGGCGGCTCCACTAGAGGCTCAGCAGTCATTATTTCCTCGGCAAACTCTTCATTATCTCTCTCTATACTCAGCTGCTCCTTGAAATATTCCTCCCACGTTTCTAATACTTTATTTTCTTCTCCAATTATTTGTCCCTCTTGGTCTTTACATAACTTTAATCTGGGTTGATACCCTCTCTTTATTGTATCGACCCTCTGATGGAATCCTCCAACATCATTATGCAGGTACGCCGTCTCAATGTCTTCTAATCGTTTCTTTTGCCACTCTCTCTTTTTCTTCCTGCATATCTTGCTTGCAGTTCTTCTGAGTTCCTTGTATCTCTCTCTTTTAAGCCGCGTTTCCCTACCCATCATATCTCTCCATGCTTCATTCTTTCTTTGCAGTGCCCTACTACATTCTTCATCGAACCATTCTCCATTTCTTTCAATTCTTTTTTCTCCCACAGTGTTTTCAATCACCTCTGTCATGGCGTGCTTCATATCATTCCATGCTCTGTTGCTATTAAATTCTTCAGGGGTTTCCGATAGTTTATTTGGGAGCCGTCTTTCCATTTCTTCCTCAAACCTTGTCCGACACTCCCCCTGCCTCAGTTTTTCCACGTCCCACTTTATCCTTCTCTCTCCCTTAGTAGCTTGTGCAAGCGCCAATCTTTGTCTGAGAACTGCTCGCACCAAATAATGGTCGGAGTCACAGTTTGGGCCTCTTAATGATCTCACATCTGTGATAGATGAAGCATGTCTTGCCGATATTAGCACATGATCTATCTGGTTCACATTTTGTGTTCCAGGTATTCTCCACGTACCTTTATGAATATTTTTATGAGGGAAGCATGTGCTCTTGATTATTAAGTTCTTCTCTACCGCAAATTGAACTATTCTTCTACCATTCTCATTGCATTCCTCATGCATTGAGTATTTTCCTGCTACTGGCTTCAGATAAGTCTCCTTTCCTACTTTTGCATTAAAATCTTCCAGTATTATAATGGTGTCATATTTCGGTAGTTTATCATATTCTGCGGCTATCAGGTCGTAAAAACTATCTTTGCCTACTTCGTCGCTGTCCTCCGTAGGCGCATACACTGATACCAAAGAAATATTTCGGAACTTTCCTTTCAATCTAAGAAGGCAAATTCTTTCGTTAATTGGGGCCCAATTTAGGATGCTCTTTTTCCACCGTCTGGTAATAATAAAACCTACTCCACTCATTCCAGACCTTGCCTCTGTTCCACTATACAGCAGAGTGAAATCTTTTTTGTCTATCCTACCTTGCCCTTGCCACCTCATTTCCTGTATTGCGACAACATCCAATTTAAAATTCTCTATTTCCTTGGCAATTTCGTGCATTTTTCCTGGCTGTAACATAGTCCTAACATTCCAAGTTGCAAGTCGTATATCCATGTCCTTAAATCTTGTTTTGGCTTTTCCATTATAATTTCCGTTCATCCTGTCCGTCCGAGGCTCATTGTTTGGTTTCCTAACAACTGTTTTTTTATGGGTTGGGTTGCTAGCCCCACGCCAACCCCCAACCTGGAGGACCAGGTCATTTTTTCGGGTTTCCCTCCCTAGCCTTTGGTAAGCCAATACCAAACTACAAGGCAGCAGTCAATTATCTGTTGGGGTTTTCTTCCCTTAGCCTTTGAGGATCCTCTGATCTCCGTCTGCAAGGCAGCAGCCGTGTTTGCTGGTTTTGGTCCACCCCGGGTATTTAATTTCCCCGGTACCACCTATATCTAGGAGGCATTCCCCAATCCGCCACCTGGAGAGGCGCCCGATAGGAGACCAGCAACTCCCACGGGTAGTCACAAAATATCACTGTATAATGATACTCGTCCCACACACGCTCTTGCACCTTCCATTGTGAGTAAGGCCATTTTTACCAACTTTCTTGGTAAACCACACCTGGTAAGTACTGTAGGTAACTGCTTCCTGTCTACACTGTCGAACACCTGTCGGAAGTCAACAAATACAATGTGCAAGTCTACATCAAACTCATAGCACTTCTCCATTGTCTGCCTCATTACAAATATTTGGTCCGTTGTCCCTCTGTTGTTTCTGAACCCACACCGAACTTCACTGAGTTCTTCCTCTGCATATAACGTCACTCGCTGAAAAATAATTGTGGAGAAGATTTTATAGGCTATGTTGAGCAGTGTTATTCCCCTATAATTATTGCACATGAGTTTGTCCCCTTTCTTAAAAATAGGACAAATTATTCCTCTTTTCCATTCATCTGGCATTTCCTCACTTACCCATATTCCAGTTATCAGTTCATGACATAATCTTGTTAGTTTTTGTCCCCCCCCCCCACTTATATACCTCAGCAGGTATATAATCACTTCCAGGTGCTTTATTACTCTTCAACTTGTCGATAGCCTCCTGCTCTTCCCGCATGGTCGGCGGCTCCACTAGAGGCTCAGCAGTCATTATTTCCTCGGCAAACTCTTCATTATCTCTCTCTATACTCAGCTGCTCCTTGAAATATTCCTCCCACGTTTCTAATACTTTATTTTCTTCTCCAATTATTTGTCCCTCTTGGTCTTTACATAACTTAATCTGGGTTGATACCCTCTCTTTATTGTATCGACCCTCTGATGGAATCCTCCAACATCATTATGCAGGTACGCCGTCTCAATGTCTTCTAATCGTTTCTTTTGCCACTCTCTCTTTTCTTCCTGCATATCTTGCTTGCAGTTCTTCTGAGTTCCTTGTATCTCTCTCTTTTAAGCCGCGTTTCCCTACCCATCATATCTCTCCATGCTTCATTCTTTCTTTGCAGTGCCCTACTACATTCTTCATCGAACCATTCTCCATTTCTTTCAATTCTTTTTTCTCCCACAGTGTTTTCAATCACCTCTGTCATGGCGTGCTTCATATCATTCCATGCTCTGTTGCTATTAAATTCTTCAGGGGTTTCCGATAGTTTATTTGGGAGCCGTCTTTCCATTTCTTCCTCAAACCTTGTCCGACACTCCCCCTGCCTCAGTTTTTCCACGTCCCACTTTATCCTTCTCTCTCCCTTAGTAGCTTGTGCAAGCGCCAATCTTTGTCTGAGAACTGCTCGCACCAAATAATGGTCGGAGTCACAGTTTGGGCCTCTTAATGATCTCACATCTGTGATAGATGAAGCATGTCTTGCCGATATTAGCACATGATCTATCTGGTTCACATTTTGTGTTCCAGGTATTCTCCACGTACCTTTATGAATATTTTTATGAGGGAAGCATGTGCTCTTGATTATTAAGTTCTTCTCTACCGCAAATTGAACTATTCTTCTACCATTCTCATTGCATTCCTCATGCATTGAGTATTTTCCTGCTACTGGCTTCAGATAAGTCTCCTTTCCTACTTTTGCATTAAAATCTTCCAGTATTATAATGGTGTCATATTTCGGTAGTTTATCATATTCTGCGGCTATCAGGTCGTAAAAACTATCTTTGCCTACTTCGTCGCTGTCCTCCGTAGGCGCATACACAGATACCAAAGAAATATTTCGGAACTTTCCTTTCAATCTAAGAAGGCAAATTCTTTCGTTAATTGGGGCCCAATTTAGGATGCTCTTTTTCCACCGTCTGGTAATAATAAAACCTACTCCACTCATTCCAGACCTTGCCTCTGTTCCACTATACAGCAGAGTGAAATCTTTTTTGTCTATCCTACCTTGCCCTTGCCACCTCATTTCCTGTATTGCGACAACATCCAATTTAAAATTCTCTATTTCCTTGGCAATTTCGTGCATTTTTCCTGGCTGTAACATAGTCCTAACATTCCAAGTTCAGCAATCTTTGTCCACAGATTCCTTTGAGCATCACGACGATGATATCTTTTGTCTCACATATCCCACAATGGAACATGCTCTTGAACCAAACTTATCAACTTTTCATTGTCCTTAGTTACAACTTTATAGAACAGAACAACTTGAACAAACAAGACTGTGAAACAGTTTTGAGGTTAGGATGATGTTGTCTCAGCTCGACTTCGGCCGGAGAGAGCCGGAAAATCCCATTCAATTCGGATCGAAAACTTGTTCGGCCGGAGACGGCCATGCACGGCCGTGTGAGCCTGTTGCAATGGACGTCAATTTCTTTGTTGGGGGATCGTTCGGACGAGTTCGGTACTTTTCGGCTGATGCTAGTTCAGACGAAATCAGTTCCAGTGGACGGCCCACCTTAATCCATATAACACCCGATAGACACGAATGATCCATGTAGCGCAGGTGACATCAACTTTAGCCAGGAATGGGCCTGAATTCTTGAGCACCAACATATTCTGCCAAGTTCCAGCTACCATACGACACATAGAGGGACAGCACAAATTAATGGAAACCCTGAAAAGCTACCTGATAACCAGGCCATTCTACTCTGTGGAGGAATTTCTGCAGAATGACGACCACGACGCGACCGCGTTTCCAGTGGGATAAAAACAAGTATCAAGTAAATGTGCTCAAGACTGTTATAAATCAGTTGAAACCAACAGTTGAACGTGCCCATTCAAAATAAACAAAACAATTGCATTAGGCTTCATACAGTAACTTATATATAGAGTGACACAGAATAACGGGAATTTTTAAAAACGCCATAAAACATTAGTGGGAAGGGCAAAAATGATTATATTTAAACTAATGTAAAGTTCAAGACTTGCCATTTGAGAATTATTAGTAACATCGATCACTTTTTGACAATTACTTCTTTAAGATGGCTTCCTCCTGAACGAATACACACTTGAAATCTTTGTTGACGATTCCTCATTGATCGCTGCAACATCTGCGTTACCTGGTTCCATGATCTGTCCACCTGCGATTTTCTGTTTGTGGAGCTATCTCGAATCAAACGTTTTCACAACTTGACCAATAACTGTGGTTCAATCATAACAGACAATTCAAGATAAAATTAACAATATTTTTTTATTTATTTGTTTATCATTTACAATCAACTTAAGGACAAAGAAACAGACTACAGTCCAAAACTTCTTTTCATCCCAATTTCCTAAAATAAATCGTCCAAATAAAGGCTACGTGCGACTTTTCAATTGAAACAAAATACAAACACTTGAAACAATTAATTTTGAATTTAGAAAAATTAAGATCCGAATTGATAACAAAATATATTCTACTTAGCACTCAAAACTGTAAAATAAATATTAATTTGAAATATTTTGTTCCGAAAATTAAAACAATCTTCTCCACTAGAAGCACAGCTGAAATGTTGCAGCAATCGTTCAGGAATCTCAACACAGATATCAAGAGTGTATTCCTGCAGGAGGAAGCCATCTTGAAGAAGTAATTGTGAAAAATGTGATAGATGTTATTAATAATTCTCAAATGGCAAATCTTGAACTTTACATTAGTCTGAATAAAATAATTTTTGTCCTTCCCACTCAAGTTTCAAGGCGTTTTCAAATGTTTCCGTTATTTGTTTAAATGTCGCATAATATTCCATTAGAATTGTTTATTCAGACTAATAATTGTTTATCATATTATTCTTCTATTTCAGAATTTTTGGAATGGAAATCAAAGATGGAACTGGAAACACATTCTAGCTACTTCAGAAGGGCAGGAGTGATTAGTACTTCGGGAACTAAGCACCTCTATTATCATTGCTCACGAACTGGAAGATATAAACCTGTAGAAGTGAGACAACGAAAGCTGAAATCACAAGGCACTGCAAAACTAGAAACTAAGTGTCCATCAAGGCTAGTAGTGAGAGAAGGTGATCAAATTTATGTGAAATTTTTCGACAAACATGAAGGTCACGGAACCGATTTGAAGCATATTCGTCTACCACTTTCTATCAGAGAATACGTAGTAGGTAAGTTATCCACTGCCACTTTGTGGCACCCAAGTATACTATAGTGAGGTCCTCGTTATAATGGCAGTATTTGATTAATTTACCGAGCGAAGTGAGGTCTAAGATTCAAGTCGACGGTTTGGCATTTCTGTTAATGTTTGAATGTTAAAATGTTTATATGTTGCGCATTTACGGCGAAACGCGGTAATAGATTTTCATGAAATTTGACAGGTATGTTCCTTTTTTAATTGCGCATCGACGTATATACAAGTTTTTTTGGAAATCTTGCATTTCAAGGATAATATAAAAGGAAAAAGGAGCCTCCTTCATACGCCAAGGTTAGATTAAAACTCAGACTACAGACTATTCATCATAAATCAGCTGACAGGTGATTACACAGATGTGTGGAGAAGCCAGTCTTATTGCTGTATTTCCATAAGGTCTATAGTTTCAATCAGGTACTTGTTGATGAGAATACTGCGTGAGGTCTACTGTTCACAGAACTACTAGTATTAGTCTTGCAATCCATGTCTCTCATTCGACAAAGCTCTAAATATATAATTGGCCGAACGTATTGAGGTCTATGTTTCAACTCGGATTTTCTCTTTTATGTATGTATGTAACGCGTTAATAGAATTCTATGAGATTTGGCAGGAATATTCCTTTTTCAACTGCGCGTCGATGTATACACAAGGTTTTTTTTGAATTTTGCATTTTAGGAATAATATGAGAAGAAAAGCAATTCCTCCAAACTACGATATCACTATTATATCATCTACTCTGAAGATAGGATTAATCAGACTATAGAATTATTCATAATCAATCAGCTGACAAGTGGATTACACAGATGTCTGGAGAAGCCGTGTCTATTTCTATAAGGTCTATAGTTTCAATCAACGACCTTAAAGAGGTATGCATCTTTAAGTCTTTGGATTCAATATTTTGTTTTGCAGTCATGGTATTACTAGTAGTTCTGTGAACAGTAGACCTCGTTACATTGACCTGTTCTTATTTTTTATCAAAAATTAATAAATAATTTAACAATTTAAATTGACTAGAAAAAATCCTAAATAGACATAGAGCTTTCTGTCCTATCGTACCGTGACGTGTCGTCCCGGAATGTGAGTGTGAGCGCTGTTATAACGTTGATAGAAAGATACATTTTCAACATGTTTGATGATTTTGAACGAGTAGAATTATAGTCCACTATATAGTCCATTTATGATGCATAATTCTATAGTCTGATGTTTACGGTAATTGTTAGATGTATGCACTACTTTCATTTGTTTTCAGTTGTATCTTTGTTCGGTTCGTCATTTTTGAATCTGGCGCGCTTCCAGTGCCAACTTAATGTGTTTCCCCTTATTTTTTCCCCAGTCGTAAGTTCGTCACGCATTTATTGCTTTTGTGTCTTGTATTATTATCGTCTGACTCTTTAATCATTTTTTGGTCATTGCGATTGTATTTTGTTAATCTCTTTCAAGACTTTCTGTGAAGTTTTGAGTCTATTGCGTTGTGTTTTTCTTGTCATTTCCTGTTAGTTCCACATCGTTCCGCATCCGCCCTTTTGGTTGTAGGATCTTCACTCGTCGACAACATGGCCGTTCGTTAGCGTCTTTCTCCATAAGTCACAGTCACCAAAATTTCTGAGTTTCCCGTATTTTTCACATTTTACCAATGTCTGGTTTTAAATCTTGTTACGTTAATCATATTCGACGTTTTGAGTCATAAATCATTAATTTCTCTTCGTTATTTTTTGAAATAGCTCAATATTTCAATTTGTGCACCGCGTCCTCGTGGACAACTTTTACTCAAAGTGTGTTTTCTCCGCATTGGCCGTTTCCTTCGGCAAAACTCAGACTTCCTCCTAAGCACGGCAGCTTAGGATAACTTCTACGAGGAATTCGTTCCCAGTTCAAGCTGTTCTGGATCGTCTTCTATTCTCTTGTCAGTCTTGGTCTTACCACGCTGTCACCTCTCGGGGGGCCTTCAACCTTAGAAGGTTCCGTTGATAGTACTCTGCTGCTTCAACATCTCTACTGTGCACTCACAGTATTCGTCGTAGAAGGTCGTCTGGAGTTCAACTTCATCGGGTGTTCAATCCATTTGAACACATACTTGGTGGACCTCCATGTTCACAAGTCTACAAGTCGAGGCTGGTCGCACTTTGTCCTCTCCTGGGCATTCCTACTTCTTCAATTCAACATGTCTCAAGCTGAGTAATTTTATATTTTATCCTCAATTTCATTTTGTATTTTTTTAGGCTACTTTGTCATAATCTCCCGTTTAATGTGTGTTATTACTGGATTCACAATTAATCGTTCAATATATTTGAAACATCGCATTTTGAAGCTTCACCTTTGCTTCATATTTTGAACAGCAATTTTTATTGCAAATTCAATTTTTACATAACCTTACCTTGAAGCCACAGCGCTTCAGTGAACTTTTCAGTTTTTCCTAATTATGTTTATTGTATTATAAGCATTCTAAGTATTGCTTTACTAGTTCTGGTAATAGCTATTACAAATTTCGGACTTGTCATTAAATCGCCTTTCGGCGTATATTTCATAATAACCTATATTTTGTAACCCAATTTACATAAGCATTCTAAGTATTGCTTTACTAGTTTTGATACAAGCCATTACAAATTTGGACTTGTCTTTGCATCGCTCTTCAGCGTATATTCTTTTGTGTAATCTGTTTTGTTTACATTTCCATTTACATAACCTACTTTGTTTTACAACGTTTTATTTGCTAGCCTATGTGTAACCTTGCTACAGATCTTTTCCTATTGCAGTTATTACAATAATTAGCCCTTGCTATTATTATTATCTTTATTCAAGTCACATTTTTTACTAGTTTTGAATCTACTGACTTAGTAATTTGATTAGGTTGCTACCGCAATATAGCGTTCAAATAATTGTGCTATTGTTCTGATATGTGTAATAATTATGTATTGATGAGCTTTCTACCAATTTTAGACAGCACTAAATAATTTTCATTTTTACCAACATTTTTGTCAACTTATGTTTTCTACGATTGAGACGTTTCAAGTCTTTATCTCGATTTATTCAAGACTCAAATCGATCTAATCAATTCAAGCATTTTGTTAGCATCTCGCGCATACCCTGTTTTACATATCATCCTATATTGTATTATTCTTTTGTTGTACTAATTAACCTTTGTATTTACAGCTAATGTTCTCTGTAGATATTTTGTATACCTATTGAATTATCAAATTGTATTGTCTTTACGAATTTGGTCTAGTACCTAAATTAAATTTTCATAAAGCAATTCACCCCTTTGAAAATTATATTTTCTTAATAATTCATGGTCAATTTGAGTAGTAGACATTAAAATAACTTTGCAATTTATCTAATTTCATACAATTATTTTAAAGTCAATTTTGTATTTAAGATACATCAAATTCTCTTTTTTCTGCTTTTGTGCTTATGTGCCCATCTGAAATCTAGTTACAGCAACTGCTGTTTTTGTTCATATAAATTTTTTTACTATTTTCTGTTGTTTATTAAATTAAATATTGTTAACCAATCTTTTCATTTGGTGTCTTACCCTTTTTTCTTAGCTACTATCAGAGTTACCATTTTGCCTCCAAGCTGCAATCAGTCTTGCAAGCACAGTGGTTACTCATCTCGGATATGTGGAATTTCGTCCATGCAAGTAATAAGACTTATTTATTTCTTACTCATCATTTTTATTCATTCGGCTCATTGCCACACAAATAAGATACAGTCCACTAATTTCTCTTGGACAAATTCTTCAGTAATATTGGTGTTCGAAGGAAATTCCTTTTCTTTTTGTATTATCCTTAAAATGCAAAATTTAAAAAAATCTTATCTATACGTCGACACGAAATTCAAAAAGGAACATACCTGTCAAATTTTATGAAAATCTATTACCGCGTTTCGCCGTAAATGCGCAACATATAAACATTTAAACATTCAAACACTAGCCGTCAGGCTCGCTTCGCTCGCCATATCCGTCTAGACCCCCGACTGGATCGTCCAAAAATGAGATCAGCGGGCTCGCTTCGCTCGCCTGCATGTAGACCTCAGCGGAACCTCTGTACCGAATTCTGGACCCCGACTGGATTGTCCAAGAATGAGATCAGCGGGCTCGCTTCGCTCGCCTGCATGTAGATCTCAGCGGAACCTCTGTACCGAATTTGAACGTATTATGTCAATTTGATCTCGAAAAACACCTGTTACTATATCGGCGTATCTTTGGCGAACAAAATACTTCCACCTCAGCTAAACCTGTGTACTGAATTTTTTTAAATATATTTCCATTGAAAAAGGTGAGGAAACGCAGAAAAGCTGAGAAAACGCTAATTCTGGCTAATTGGATAAATTGGTATTTAGGAGGTCCTGGATAAATACATTCCAATCTTCAACTTGGTGCCAACCTAACAAAGTCAACATGCTAAAAGAACTTTAAACCCTTTAAAACCACCCTTAGGGTTAAAATATCGCCAAAAGATTTCTTAGTGCGCCTCTAAAGGGCCAACTGAACATATCTACCAAATTTGAACGTTTTTGGTCAGGTAGATTTTTAGTTCTGCGAGTGAGTGAGTGAGTGCCATTTCGCTTTTATATATAATTATTGATTAAACATTAAGAGAAATGCCAAACCGTCGACTTGAATCTTAGACCTCACTTCGCTCGGTCAATTATAATATTTTTGATTGTAAAAAAATAATTTTCTTCTGATGGAAAGATTATTACGGAACTGGATGAATTATCATATTATGGAATACAATCTCGAACGTGAACTTAGTTTGTTAACATTTCAAACAGGTGACATCAGATACTTGTGGATGAGAACAACTGCGTGAGGTCTACTGTTCACAGAACTACTAGTATTCTCATTATCCTCCGTAACGTTGCCAGATCGATTTTTGAACAATGTAGAAATATAATTATTATTCAACAGAATATTCAATCTCAATTATCAAAATGGATTATTTAATCATTGAAAACATTTTTCCTTCACAAATAAAATGTAAGAGATCATTTTAAAAAAGAATGAGCAATTAATATTACTTCAGATATACCGCTGTAAGGTACCCACCGTAGAAGGCGGAGAATCGGTAGCGTTGTTCTCTTATCTTTCTTCAGAGTCATTATATCGTGGACCTGACTTTAGAGTCTAGACAAATCTCTTATCTTCCTTCACAGCCATTATATCGTGGAACTCACTTTAGAGTCTAGACAAATAAAAATGTAGTTGTTAATTTTAATAAAATTCTGCCATTATAACGTGGCCCTCATTATAGGCTACAAATTCAGGGTCATTAATCATTCCAAAATTACACTTTGAATTGAATACAAACCAATTTTGAATTGGAAACTTCAACTACCTGAATTTTGAATTTCCACAATTTATGGATATGTATTCCAGATTCACAAATTCTGGGTTCCCGAGTTTTAGATTGTTGACATCACAGTGTTAAAGCTGTTAAATTTTCTTATACTCTGTCCAAACAGGTATGAGCTCTGAAGGATTTTAACTTACTTTATTTCCAAAACAACTGATTTATATTGCACCAAGAATAATAAATAGTATCCCAAACAATCTTATAAACCAACAAATAATAACGAAGTATATTACATTGAAAATAGAAAACTGGATCATCCAAGAATATTATTTTGATATCAAAATAATATAGCTTCCATTTTGAAGGTCCCTTGCAAAATATTTTTTTCACATATTGTTGAAGGATCCGTATGATTAGAATTGCGTATGTTTATAAATCCTCGAGTGAAGCATTTATTTTATTTTTTCTTCATTCATTTTTTTCCTCTCTTAGTATTGGGGCGCTACTCCTACTGGCGTACAAGTTCTCACTTATGCCAGTAGATTTCCACCAAGCTTATGCTATTTGAAGTATTGGATAGTTATGTAATGATAATCCTCAATCAGTTTGATTGTGCATTATAACTCTTACTAGTTAGGAATAGAATTAGTATTAATGCTAGTATTGTTCAATTTATTATTTTTTAGTAAGGAATGTTATTTATTTGAATTGATTGTTGTGAATTGCATTTGTGTTTCATAGTTAAATGTTTGTACCTACTTTGTGGAAATAAATTTGAATTTGAATTTTGAATTAGGCCGACCCTCCTACTACTCACACACACAAGCGCAGTCTTCTTTTGTGTGTGTGAGTAAAGGGACGGTCTGCCTACCTGTATACTACGTAGTATACATAGTATATCAATGGCGTGTGTGCCTGCGCGTGGGAGAGCGAGGGTCGGCTTAATCTTTCAGGGCTCATGGCAGTTTGGACAGACTATAGTGCCGGTTGCACAAAAGCCGGTTAAATTTTAACCGTGATTTAACCACGAGAACTAATCAGATAAGGCATCTTATCAAATATGCCTTCTTTGATTGGTTCTCGTGAAATTAATCACGGTTAAAATTTAACCGGCTTTTTAATCATCTTATCAAAAATGCCTTCTATGATTGGTTCTAGTGAAATTAATCACTTAATCGCTTTTGTGCAACCGGGCGGGCCTTAGACCTTTAGGAAATCTTCTCAACAACTCAAACATCATTTTTCATCAAATGTCTTGAATTATTACTAGAATTTTAAATCAATTTAATTGTGAATTTGATCGTGAATACAATTACACCATTTTAATTGACATTAATGTTATTGTAATTAACAATATAGTCTAATTCTAGTTGAAAAACTAGTTGAATACTAGTTGAATGCTAGTTGAAACTAGTAGAGCTCTCTTTTCCAGGCAAGCTGAAAGAAGGAGTTGCAATGAAGCAGATTCTAGAAGACATCAGGGAAGAAGCTATTGCTAAGGAAGACATGGGTCTGGCTTCCATGATAACCAAAAAACTCGTCCGCAACATAAAAAATAGTTGCGAATTCACCAAGGTAAGGTTACATAATAAATAAAAAATAGTTGAAAGAAAAGTTTAAAAAAATAGTTTAGAGAGTTTAAATAAAAATAGTCTTGCAACATAAAGTTGAGACATCGCCAAAGTAAAGTTTACTTTACATAAAAACTAGTTTAAATAGTTAACATAAAAACTAGTTTAAATAGTTTACATAAAAACTAGATAGTTAACATAAAAATAGTCTATCAACATAAAACCATAGAGAAACAATAGCGTAAGTAGATATCCCATGGTATTTATGTCGCAACTTTCACTGTTATCTCAAGCTGATTACTGTAGATTATTTTCGATTTTTACTGTTTTGACCGGGTAAGAGTGTATGAACGGCACAATATGAAAGACTACCAGCGTCATAAAGCTTCTCGGGAAAGAACTACGTGGACTATAGGCTTGAGATAACAGTAAAAGTTGCGACATAAACGCCCTATACCATGGGATATCTACCTATGCTATTGTTTCTCTATGATAAAACATAGTTGCGACATCACAAAGGTGAGGTTTAGTTCAGTACATTTTTCACCACAGTCTGACGGGGAATTTTTACTTTCCTTGCCCTATTACCATAGGTAAGGAAAGTATTGCTTTCCGAAAAAAATTAAGGTACCCCAATTTCTAAATTTCAATACGAAGGGACCTTCCCTTGAGTCCAAAAAAGTTTTTGGATATTGGTCTGTATGTGTGTGTGTATGAGTGTATGTGCGTCTGTGTAAACGATATCTCATCTCCCAATTAACGGAATGACTTGAAATTTTGAACTTTAGGTCCTTGCCCTATAAGGATCCGACACGAGCAATTTCGATCAATGTAATTTTCTCGAAAACGGCTCCAACGATTTTTATCAAATTTATACCTAAAATAGTCATTGATAAGTTCTATCAACTGCCACCAGTGGCGGATCTAGAATTTTATTTTGGGGAGGGGGCTGAACAGGGGAAAATTTTGTGAAAGGGCTTACATTTAATGAAGTTAATTGTTGAAGTTTTATGGAGTAAAAACGTGTGTTTCACAGTAAAAGTTTTCAGGATGTTTTGTTTATTTATTTAATAATGAAATACATTAAAGTTAATAAAAGACAGATTAAAAATATGAAAAGGATTTATTTTTAAGTACATAGTACATTTAATATTTCGAAATAGTTCTACTGCCTGGAGATGAATAAATAATGATGGGGACACAGTTGGAACTTTTGTTTGGAGACTTGAAGTGATGGTCTGAGAATTAATACTGTCATTCATCGCTAGTCGCTGTACAGGAACTGTAAACGCCTTGTGTGCTTTTGAGCAAACTTTTCAATTACCTGTGAAAAGCATACGCCAGTTAATCACTCGATCAAGGACTGGATGATAAAAAACAAAAAAAAAGATCCAAACTGGAGGGAAGGATGATAGGACTCCAAAGTCCTATCCTTCTTCCTACCCTTTTTCTTGTAAGTCCAGAGTGCCATCATCACGATGACCCCGCAAAGCAATATTTTCATTTCCACACAAAATAATGGTCTTAACAATTGGAACCAAGCGTTTTCTATTTTCATTTATCCTTTCATTTATTTTTGAGTCCAATAAAACATCAACTTTGTTTTCTGGGTTTTCGTACCTTTTCAAAAACTCAGTACTTTTTAAAAGCGATAGTTTGTGGTACTCATTTTTATTATGATCTCTAAACAATTCAATGGCATGTTTATACTTTTTAAGAGGTTTCACTACTAAATTCCCTAGAGGTGTTTTATTTTTCATGCCAGCCTCTTTGGGCCCAAAAATAACGCAGACGCGACAGTAGACACCTTCTTCTTGCTTACTATAAGACAACCATGGATTGTCACTCAACCATTTTAAATTAAATTTTCTGATTTGTCCGGATTCTACATTAGTAGGAAAAACATAGGAGTTACTTGGAACCCAAGGTTTTGTTAAAACATTATAAATTTCCTCATCAATTATATTGGATTTTCCAACATAATTAGCAATGTCATATTTCTCCGAATGAGAGTAAATGGGTCTGCTTTCCAGAGGCTGAAGTAACTGGCCTGGGTCAGTATGTTCCGTCTGAGGTGACGCTCGAATTGTCGATGAACCAGTTTCGGCGCCATTTTGCATGTGAACGTTTTCACTTTTACTCTTCTTCGGGTTCTTGAAAAAGCAGGAAATATTTGTCTGTTTACGTTTAGACATTTCCACAACACAAACAATAACACGTTTATTTTAACTTCACACCTAATAAAAACGTTCGACAAGTACTTTTCACAAAGAAAACAAAGATAATATTAGCAATCACGAAACAGCTTACGGACTGACTAAGCGAGTAACAATGATTGCGAGGAGTGACAATAAGCTTGGGTAGGTGATCGAAGAAGGAAACCGGTTGTTCCAAGGAGGGGGGGGGGAACCAGCGCCGACGCCTCTAGGGGAAACCGCTAAGTCACTGTATGTGCGTCCTCTATAGTGCGCGTTTGTTTCAATGAAACCAGATAAACGGAGCGGGCAGGCAATGTAAATGTAACTAAGATATTATACAAAGTATTAAAACGTTAACGGATATCATACAATTGAAGACGTAGTAGTGGAATTAGGTCATTCTTGCCAATGAATATACTTTACCAGCTTCAAACTAATTATATTTGTATAAAATTTACATTCTTAAAAAAAAATTTAGGCGTTTTTTTGGGGGGGGCTTGAGCCCGAAAGCCCCCCCCCCCCCCCCGTAGATCCGCCACTGACTGCCACAAGTCCCATATCTGTAAAAATTCCAGGAGCTCCGCCCCATCTATGCAAAGTTTGATTTTAGATTCCTAATTATCAGGCTTCAGTTACAATTTAAACAAAAAATTCCAAGTGGTAGAGATTGAGCATGAAAATCTCTACAATTAATGTTTTGTAACATTTTCACCTAAAATTTAAAATAAGCTCGAAATTCGAGAAAATGTGATTATTCAATTGCAAACTGTTGGCAACTGTTGATTCTATTAAATCATTCACTATGAAGAGATAGCAGACATCGTGTGTCTGCAGCGTTATTATTGTCCTGTCACCAGCTGTCTCAGATCTCTGAATAGAAGACTCTTATGCGCGTGAACACTAGCGTCAGGTGATCAATTTTCATAACGGCAAGGAAAGTAGTGTGAGTGCGCCACACCAGATTTTTAGCAGTAAGGTTGTGGATGGATGAGGTGAGAAGAGATAGTGAGTTTAATCCGGTACTCTATAATTAAAAGGGCCAAGCCACACAACACGTTCTTTTCAGGCGTTTCCAGACAAGTCGCAGGGCAGGAAGCTTTCCGATTGGCTGATTATTCCCCGAACGCCAGACTAATCAGCCAATCGGGAAGTTTCCGGCCTGTTGACTCGTTAGAAAACGCCTGAAAAATCGCTCGTGTGGCTTCGTCCTAAAGAACAGGGGAACAGGATGCAAGGAGAAGCTACCGGCTGCACAAACGTCTGTTAACTTTTATTTCTGATTAAATGCCACGAGAACCAATCAGAGAAGCCCTCTTACCAGAAAAACCTTACCTGATTCCTGTTTTTTGAAAGATCAAAAATTAGGAGATAATTTGAAAATCATGTTTGACATGAGATGGAAATAATTGTGTGTTGAATTTTCCTATGTTGCAGGACATAATGGATCATTCTCTCAAAAGAGAGAAGTCTGTGGAAAGAAAAAGAAAAAAGGTAAACTTAACTGTCCATTTTACAGCTGTTAAAAGAGTGATTGCGATGCCAGATTATGAAGCTACAACCTACGGTACTACCTATTTTGAACGATGATTGTCTTTTTCATCAATATCGATATATTGCCTGCTTTGATGCATCATTTATTTAAATTTGCCAATCAATATGAATGAATCTAAGGCCAGGCGCACACCAGTTAGTCAAGACAAGACAAGACATGATCAGACACGTTTAGTCACAATACTTCACATAGTTGCTTATGATGCAACTCACACTGATTAGTCATTGCAATTGAACATGTCTTCATAAGCAAATATGTGAAGTATTGTGACTAAACGTGTCTGATCATGTCTTGTCTTGTCTTGACTAACTGGTGTGTGCCTAGCCTAAGCTGGTAAAGAGTGAAAATTAATTGAAATAGAAAATATATAACAAAAATAGTTATCAAAATTATAGAAACTCCTGTGTTTTGGATGGACATGACAAGCCGTCGGTTCCGGCTGCCTAAACGCAGTCATGTCAAAGGCCCTAATTAGGTGCTACCTGAAAACTCCAGACCTGAGTCATCCAGGTCACTTGACATTTATTCAGCTGAAAAGTAGAATTGTATTTGAAGGGCACAGGGGAAAAACTATAAACATCACAAAAATTTTTCTTCTTTTTCTCCTTCTCCTTCTAAGCTGAGAATATTGTTCGTTTTCCCCCTGTGCCCTTCATTTGTATAATTATATTATAATATTTATTAAATATATTACATTTTTCAGGTCAAAGATTCAATATCCTGTGATGGGGGTGAGCCGTCAGAATCAATTATGAATACTGAGGAAAATGCAGGGATTTTTATAGAAGACTATTTGGACATGAACAACATTCCAAGTATTGAAGAGCACTTCAACCATCAAATCGTTGATGGCGTTTTTGTAATTGAACAAAGTAAGTAAGGAAACGCTCAATTATCCTCTTAGATTTAGGAGTTACCATAATAGCATAGTCCAAGATACCCTTCATTCAGGAAATATAAAATCAGTATATTATAATAAGCATTTATTTATTTAATCAGAATCACACAACTTACAGAAAAGTACGACAGGCTTATAAGCCCAAAACGGTTCCAATTCTAATTTATACAACAGTCCTAATGTAGCTAGGTTATGTGTCACTTAACATTCATCAATTACACACTCAATTTACTATTCAAAATACACAAAAATTATTTTTAAATTAAAAAAATAACTTCTGTTTTTATTTGTATTTATACATTCCTTTTTATTTGTTTGTCTATTTATCTAGGACAATTTCAAGATGATAAATTAGAATGGTTGCTAATAAAATTATTATACTGTAATATTTCTTATATTACCATTCATATTAACTAGAAAACCTCCTGGGCTGAATAATCTGCTATTATCTAATTTCAGAATATTATAGAAGTACTTCAAAAATAGGTTATGTTTATCATATTAAATATCGGGGACCGAGCTTCGCTCTGGAGTACAAAAGCATAAAGAATTTATTACGAAAGAAGAAATTATAATAACATTCATACAGAAATGTTCTATCTAATCACAGTAAATTGAGATTAATTCCCAGAGGAATGCAAAAATTTCTCTCACAAAGGCCCAGTTGCACAAAAGCCAGTTAAATTTCAATCTAGATTAACTTCACGTGAACCAAATCAGAGAAGACCATTTCAAAAAGATGGATCTACTGGAATTAATCAGGATTGAAAATAACCCAACTTTTTTGCAACCGGCACTAAGTACCTGATTGAATGATTACTAAAGTTCAACAGCTGAGTCATAATTTTAACACAGTCCCACACACACGAACTCGCTCACTCACTTCCATCACCAACAGACGACGAAATAATTATTATCAGCTGTTTTTCCAAGGATGAATAATAATTATCCTTTTAATGTCCTTCAGCTAGTTTTACAAGGGATGAGACCTAGTGCAATCGAATCTTTATATTATAAACCTACTATGCTCTGAATTTCGTGAGAATCGTTAGAGCCGTTTTCGAGATCCGGTGAAATAGAATCATTTAAACATCCAAACATATAAACAGAAGTTGCTCGTTTAATAGTATAGGATATTGATGCTTAGCCTGAATATTATATTTCAAGTTTAGTCAATCCTATAAGAATAGAATTTACTTTATGAGAATATACTCCCAAACAACTACAGTTTTGAATACATGTGGAGGTTAATTTTAATTAATGTGTAATTATTCGACGATTGTAAGAGGTGAAAACTCCAGGCTCTTATGTGACTGTTTGTTCGATCGCAGCCACAAGCACGTACAGTATTCTTCTAATCATTTAGGGCCGGTTTCCGAGCTCGGGATTTAGCTAAGTTCTAGACTTTAAACAGCTGGAGTCAGAAAATTGGCTTTCCGAAACGGGGCGTAGTCGCAGTCCACGTTTAAATTAAATTTCGAAAAACTAGAAAATTGAACACAAAATAAAATAAAGAGAAAATAGTGTAAAGTTTAAGCTATTTTGAATTATTTAGGAATGTTTCATTTCGCCAAGGAAAAACGTTTCAACTATTTACTGCGACTACGCTCCGTTTTGGAAAGCCAATTTTCTGACTCCAGCTGTTTAAAGTCTAGAACTTAGCTAAATCCCAAGCTCGGAAACCGGCCCTTGAAGCTTGAAGTCGATTGATCAATGTCGTCTGCGTCAATTAGATTAAAACATACTAACAGGGTGGCCACCTACTGGGAAAACCGGGAGAACCTTGAATTCCTCATGATTTTACTAACCGGTAAAAATACCGTGAATTCCTCATGAATTTTTCCAATCACTCATGATTTTTTCATAAATTTCAATTAATTTAGTAAAGAAGTATACTGATAACAGTTGCTCTGGTGCAATCATAAGGATTTTATGGTCTAAGGGTGTATCTGAACACTTAATGACTTGGCCCAGTAGATTTCACATTAATTTCTGGTTTCAATCGATTTGTTAGCAAATTTTGATTATAAAACAGTGGAAAAAATTTGGCGCTCGCTTATCGTTTATTTTAAAATGATCATATTTTAAGACCTGATATAAATCAATCACATTTCAAAATTAAGTATTTTGTTTGCTTTATTCTCTTCGGAATGAGACTTTTGTCAAGGTTTGAAGAGTAACCAACAGCCTTTAGCTATAGATAGCCTCGGCTATGGTACTGTACATACACTAGTAGTTCTGTGAACAGTAGACCTCACGCAGTATTCTAATCCACAAGTAGTACCTGAAACTATAGACCTTAATATGGAAATACAGCTATAGACTGGCTTCTCCACACATCTGTGTAATCACTTGTCAGCGGATTTATGATGAATAATTCTATAGTCTGATTTTTACTCTAATATTGGCGAATGAAGGAGGCTCCTTTTTCCTTTTTTATTATCCTTGAAATGCAAAATTTCCAAAAACCTTGTATATACGTCGACGCGCAATTAAAAAAGGAATATACCTGTCAAATTTCATGGAAATCTATTACCGCGTTTCGCCGTAAATGCACAACATATAAACATTCAAACATTAAGAGAAATGCCATACCATCGACTTGAATCTTAGACCTCACTTCGCTCGGTCAATAATATATATATGGCTTCATAAGTAAAAGTTGACTCAGAATACATAATAAATGTTCAAATGTATTAATAAATTCGACACTGTAGTCTATATTTGTGAGGAATTTTTCGTTTTTTAACTATACTCACTGATTGTTGAAAATGGACCCTGTCCGAAAGCACACTACCAAAAATTATAGGATCTTTAAATTTGTGGATAATTGAATGAATTAATCCCCAGATTCCTCCAAATCGTATGGGTTTCGATCAATTCATTCAATTACCTCACAGGAACAGGAACGCCTCCACCAGTGTCTTTTTTTATATAAAGAAAAAAACACAAAAACTTGGAAATTTTGATAATAAAAATTTGACTCACACAAGGTGTTGAATTTTGAAATAGGATGAAAATAGAAGAAGTAAGAATTGGAAAAGTAATTAGTTTTTATTGACACAAAGTTCTTATCATTTTGAACAATATTTAAAAAGATACAAAAGGTTGAAAATCGGTAATACGGATGATTAAACAAAACAAATCTTATTTTAAACAATTACGCCCTTCTTATGAAACCGTTGGCTTATATTTAATTATCTAAAATGAAATTGATTTTATTTAAGAATTTAAATTATTAAAAAAAATATGTTGAGAAAAACGTTCTATTATTGTTGTTATATTATTAGTTATTATTTATTATTATTTTATTTTATTTATTATTATTTGTATTTATTATTATTATTATAATTATATTATTTGAGATATTACTGTTTAAAAGGAGGAGAAATGAATTTTGAAAGAAAATTAAAGAAAAAGAAACTTACAGAAATATGGAACTGACTCTCCTGGGTAAACCTGGACTCGTGGTCGATACCGCAGTTGAACGAGAAGCGAGTGGTCTTTTTTAGGAATGAAAATTTTGTCAGCGCAACTGCTGAGTTTGTATTAAGTTCTTAGCCAATGGCGTGGAAGCTTTGCTAAGACATTTTTATTGAATAGAACGTTTTCCTCTCTTGCTCTGCAGTTTAAGATGAAAATGAATTTGTTTAAATTATACTATATTTTATAACATTTAAAATAATTGAAAGTACTGTATTTTATTAAAAAAAAATTATAATTAAATTATTTTTGAGACACGGTTCTGTCACTATCGTGACATGTCCCCTCCCCTAGGGGAAGAGCCGACCCTGGCTCTACAAGTGCAAAGCAAGAGACAATATGAACAATAATTCACAATACACTTCTGATTGAGAGTGTAACATAATAATTACATTAACAGTCATTAAATCAATATGGTAACATAAATTTGATAAATTCCTTCTTTCTTGTCAATAGTTTATTCAGTAATAATCATCTTGGTCGTGGTAGCTTGAATATAGATATTTTTTCTTTTACATTTATAGAATTTAAAAAAAAAAAATGTTATTCAAAGAATCAATAAAACTATGCTTACTCTTCTCGTTAAAATACATATGTACCCAATGATAATACAAATAATCCTACTAACTATGAAAATGTATTAATAATAATAATAATAATAATTGTTTTTCTTATAATTAAAAAATGATAATTGAATAATATTCAACAATAATGCATTTAATTAATCTTCAATAGGTAAATCATGTAATTCAATTGAAATATCAATAATTTGTAAAAAATATTCATTAATAGAGCATTCAATAGATCAATAAAATAAAATACAGATCAATAACACAACTAATTAACCTAACACAACACAAATGATCTATCCTATGTTCAGTTTTGATTAATTACATAAGACAATTGACACACAAAAGAAAAGTTACATCAAAACGTTTTTCTTTTAAACAATTTCTGTGGTATTTGACTGTTCAATCTTTAAGCTCCATCATATGTATTGTGGGTTTTTCTTGAGCCTTTTAGAGTCAGTAGCATGTGAATCTTATTTATGAAGTACAGTAATGCCAAAGTAATCAGTGCTAACCATGCAAAATAAATAGAATGCCATGGAAGTAGAATTAAAAATATCATACCAACTGTTGGAAGTGTTACTTTTTCAAATAAATCTGGTGCTATATTGTTATGAATGAACAATGTTGGTATTGTTACATTCCAGTCATCTTTCAAAATATCAGTAAAATTATCAAAATGAGGATTTCTATGTGGTTGAAAAGAATCTACTTTTAATGATTTAATATTTAGCCAGTGTAAAGGTAAGAAGTGTTGAATATTTGGAATTAGAGGAGCACGGGAGTCACAAGGAAATGTCTTTCTGATAAGTGTTTTGTTCTTCTCCTGTAGCTCACAGTTGCACGGGATAGATGTTTGAATTGTTCCTGGAAGAGTAGTCGATAATAGTTGTTCTTCTCCTCCTTCACATTTAATTGATGTCCCTGGTTGAATGTTGGTGACATAGAATACCGTAGGTGACATTTCTAGAATTTGGACGGCATCCGTGTTGCTTGTACAGGTGAAAACGCAATATTCTTGTAGTTGTTGTAACGTTGATGACATAACGAGATGCTCCAAATAAAATGTAACAAATAAATGGGATGATGGGCGATTGACGCCTTCACCAAATGTAACAAATAAAAGAATAAAGAGAAATGACCAGTCTAACGAAAAGATTATAAGTGTTTTGTTATGTGTTATTTCATCATCTATTTATGTTCTTCACATTAATGTGATTTATTCAAATAATCAATTCGTTAGTAGGCCTACTGATCGATTGTATTCTTCTTAGTGGTTAGTGCCTCTACTCGATGTTTGGTAAAGCACACTACCAAAAATTATAGGATCTTTAAATTTGTGGATAATTGAATGAATTAATCCCCAGATTCCTCCAAATCGTATGGGTTTCGATCAATTCATTCAATTACCTCACAGGAACAGGAACGCCTCCACCAGTGTCTTTTTTTATATAAAGAAAAAACACAAAAACTTGGAAATTTTGATAATAAAAATTTTGACTCACACAAGGTGTTTGAATTTTTGAAATAGGATGAAAATAGAAGAAGTAAGAATTGGAAAAGTAATTAGTTTTTATTGACACAAAGTTCTTATCAATTTTGAACAATATTTAAAAAGATACAAAAGGTTGAAAATCGGTAATACGGATGATTAAACAAAACAAATCTTATTTTAAACAATTACGCCCTTTCTTATGAAACCGTTGGCTTATATTTAATTATCTAAAATGAAATTGATTTTATTTAAGAATTTAAATTTATTAAAAAAAATATGTTGAGGAAAACGTTCTATTATTGTTGTTATTATTATTATTATTATTATTATTATTATTATTATTATTTGAGATATTACTGTTTAAAAGGAGGAGAAATGAATTTTTGAAAGAAAATTAAAGAAAAAGAAACTTACAGAAAATATGGAACTGACTCTCCTGGGTAAACCTGGACTCGTGGTCGATACCGCAGTTGAACGAGAAGCGAGTCATCTTTTTAGGAATGAAAATTTTGTCAGCGCAACTGCTGAGTTTGTATTAAGTTCTTAGCCAATGGCGTGGAAGCTTTGCTAAGACATTTTTATTGAATAGAACGTTTTCCTCTCTTGCTCTGCAGTTTAAGATGAAAATGAATTTGTTTAAATTATACTATATTTTATAACATTTAAAATAATTGAAAGTACTGTATTTTATTAAAAAAAAAATCATAATTAAATTATTTTTGAGACACGGTTCTGTCACTATCGTGACAAGTGTAAAGTTTAAGCTATTTTGAATTATTTAGGAATGTTTCATTTCGCCAAGGAAAATTCAATTCAATTCAATTCAATTTTATTTTAATGTTATGCATCGTATGTAATACAATATTACACAGGTCATAAACATTTCATCAAACAATACACATCTTAAATACATTACAAATGTCACCTCAATATAAATGCAATATAGTCTATATAATTAAAAACAATGTTAAAAACGTTTCAACTATTTACTGCGACTAAGCCTCGTTTTGGAAAGCCAATTTTCTGACTCCAGCTGTTTAAAGTCTAGAACTTAGCTAAATCCCGAGCTCGGAAACCGGCCCTTGAAGCTTGAAGTCGATTGATCAATGTCGTCTGCGTCAATTAGATTAAAACATACTAACAGGGTGGCCACCTACTGGGAAAACCGGGAGAACCTTGAATTCCTCATGAATTTTTCCAATCACTCATGATTTTTTCATAAATTTCAATTAATTTAGTGAAGAAGTATACTGATAACAGTTGCTCTGGTGCAA
>NW_024090956.1:0-24086 GCF_014356525.2 Nilaparvata lugens | reverse complement strand
CGTTTTGGAAAGCCAATTTTCTGACTCCAGCTGTTTAAAGTCTAGAACTTAGCTAAATCCCGAGCTCGGAAACCGGCCCTTGAAGCTTGAAGTCGATTGATCAATGTCGTCTGCGTCAATTAGATTAAAACATACTAACAGGGTGGCCACCTACTGGGAAAACCGGGAGAACCTTGAATTCCTCATGAATTTTTCCAATCACTCATGATTTTTTCATAAATTTCAATTAATTTAGTGAAGAAGTATACTGATAACAGTTGCTCTGGTGCAATCATAAGGATTTTAAGTTTGATAATGGTGTAACAACCAAATCCGGTATCTTGTCAATTTAATAAGAATAAGGATATCTACCACAATATCACCTTCACTACTACACAGACAGGATCCTATTCAATGATGTTCTCTAATATAGTTCTATAAATATTGTAGGATTGTAACTCGCCTTGAAATAAATAGGCCTATATTTGATCAATCATGAGAACATTTGAAACATACATGGCATATCTGCAGGCCTGTAAAGTCTTGTAGGCCATGCATTAACTTGTAGGCTTTGCAGCAAATAAATCACATGCATTTTTTTCCAGATAGCACCCAAGAGAAAGGCAAATAGGGAGGAATTCTTTTGAAAAAGAAGTTGAGGGAACGTGAAAGATATGAACAAATAAAAGCTGACCGGTAAAAATGGAACAACAGAGGGAAAAGGAACAGAGAAAATATGAGAATAAGAAAAAGAAAAAACAAGTGAAATCTATAAATGACATGAATGACAGAGAAGCTCGCTTAAAACGAAAAGAATGGAGAGCTAGGTCAAAAAAAATACTACAATAAGAAGAAGCAAATAGCTCAAGAAATAAATATGTTGCCAGAAAGTCCTCCTTCAACTGATGCATCAAGACCTGCATCTCCAGTTCAAAGACATTCTGGCAGAAAAAGGATTCACCGGGATAGGAATAAAATTATACAACGAAAAAAAATTAATACATGAGAACTAAAGACTGAAGACAATGTTAGAAAAATATAGAAAAAGATGCTATAGAGCTGAAAAAGCAACCTGTAAGAAAAACGAAAGTGAAATGACTCCTAGATCAAAAGTGAAGACAATAATGAAAAGTAAAGACAAGCAGTTAGTTGCTTGAGAAGATGAGGTTCTAATTCACTTTGATTTTAGTGAAAATTATTGCCTGAAGTATGGAAATGAAATTCACAGTTTCCATTTTGGTGGTAGCTGCCAGCAAATAACACTTCATACAACAGCTGTGCAATTTGAAGAAGCCAACTATGCTCCTGTGAAAACCAAATCATTCTGTACCTTATCTAAGAACCTCAACCATAGTGCAACTGAGGTATTGGCTCATTTGTCACCAATTTTGAAATATGTGAATTTAGTGAAACCCCAGTTAACAGTTTTGCACTTTTTATCGGATGGTCCATCAACCCAATACCGAAACAAGGACATGTTTTACATATTTTCACATTTGATCAAAGAGTTTTTCCATCACTTGGAATATTCTACATACAACTATTTTGAAGCAGGTCATGGAAAAGGCACACCCGATGGTATAGGAGGTATGGTGAAGAGAACGGCGGACAGACTGGTGGCTGAAGGTAAAGAGATTGACTCCATTGACGTTTTATCTACCTATTTGAAAGAAAACATTCGGGAAATTGAAACTCATGTAATAACAGATGGTGATATTGAGGCTGTAAGGAAGAAAGTCAATTATGCTGAGGTAAAACCATTTAAAGGAACCATGAAGATACATCAAGTAGTGCAGGTCCATGATAATACATCGCCAATCGTCTTGAAAATGAAATCCATGAGCTGCTTCAAGTGCATGGAAAATCACCGAGATAAACTGAAATCGTTTGAATACAATCATTTCGCAATTGGATCTTAAGAGTATTCCTTGGCAGATTAAACATTTCCAAAGGCTGGAACCTCAAAAGACCAGACAACTCCAATGCACAATTTTCCAGACCACACTTATGATAGAGAGGAAACTGATGCGGTGAGTTTTTTATATTGTATTCTTTTTTAGCTGAGGGTGATTCCCACATAAGCTCTAGGCTTGTGCGTGGGTAATGGTGAGGATGATGATGATGAGAGATGAATGGACCTACAGCTTTAGGTGGGTTCCGAACCACCGGGAAGCAATTTTGAAGCTCATAAATTTGTATTCAGAGGAACTCTCCAAAGTGGTCACCATTAAAATGGGAGTGGTAGGCGCCGTCTCTTATCTAATCTCACCAATTAGACTCGCCTGCAACCACTGGGACAACCGCTTCCCTAAATTAGTTAGGGTGCAGTTTTTACTCTGATTGTAGGAAGCTAAACAATGTTTAAATTTAAATTAGTCCCATTTATTTATTTATTTCATTTTAATTTAATTTATACTACTTTGTAATATTATCTTCAGTTGTTTTTGTACAAAATATCTGATCAGCAATTTTAATCAACTGTCAAATCAAAAAATGTTTTTATATCATTATGACATTTTTTATAATAAGGAAAACTAATTCTATTTGTTTTGTTTCAGAAATGGAAAATGATGGGAATATACCTAATAGGCCTGACTAAGTTTCTTGGGAAAATATAAAACCAGGAAAATTTATTCTTGTTGAGTTCCTGTCTGAAAAGAAAACTACAAAATACAAATATGTTTGCAGTGTACAAAGAAAAGATGACGAAGACGGTGAAGTTACAGTGCAGGGACTTAAACTTGCAAATGAATCTGGGTCTGAATTTTTTGTTGCTGATGAACACGATATTTCAGTTGTTCAGTTTGAGTCTATTTTGGAAATACTCAAGGACCCATAAATTGTTTTAAAAAACAGACTTATGTATACAAATTTCGGAAAAAAATAAATGTGTATAAAAAAATTGGATGAGGCACATTAAAATTGAAATTGACATTTAAATTGGATTTAAATTGACATTTAAATTGGATTTAAATTTTGAGTTAAACATTTTAATAAGCATCAGGGGGTTGGTGTTAAATTGTGGGTTATTGATAACATTGACTTTTTATAATTAACTTTTATAATTGACTTTTAATTGTGGGACATTGAGTTTTTATAATTATTATAGTTGTTTCTACTTTGCACTGACAATTGAGTTCGGCTTTATTTATCATTCCCCTGCTGTATACCTCATTCCCCTGACTGTAAAAAATAAAAAAATAATTAATTTAGGAGTTTGAGAGCAGTTTGTGTTTTTGTTCTTTGAGGTACTGTCTGAGGAAAATATGTTCAACACATCCAAGCAGTAAAAATGAGAAAAATAGAACATTTTCCCATTACTTGAAGGCAGTCGCAAAAGTGACACTTTTCTGTGGAATCGCCCACATATACCCGGAGCCATCATGCCCAATAAGAAAAAAAGCTGAGAATGAGACAGTGGATCTAGTGAGGGAAGCTGAAAGAAGTGTAGAAAATGTAATAGTCATTGAAGATGAAGCCAGGCCAATCTAAGGCTAGAAAGAGTTATGATAAGAATATCGATGAGAATTCTAGAAAATCTGTCAGAAAACAGGATGATTGTGAGATGCATTTTAACAGACGCATTTTAACACATTTCCTATGAAGTGGTACGGCAACTTGTCTGACAACTCGCTATTATCTATGTAGAGAAGTTCACTCAGATCGTATGGCCACTTTCAGTGACCATTCAGTAGTTCTCTAATATCTATCTGTTCTACTGATTTATTTTTCCACTAACGTCTCTACAAAGTGTTGACGTCTTTTGACAAACTATTGAACTGCTCGTTTCGCGCGTTTCATGGAATATTATAACCTATATAGGTATTATTCCGTTACTATGCAGTACGTGTCGATGTAACGACATAGGCCTACAACTGTTGCAATTATCGAGTAGTTTTTCAATTTTATCTTATTTTCATATAAAATAATTATGTTTATAAGTTCCTGAAGAATTCAAACATGGATGAGGAGATTTTTGAATGCTGATGCAATCAGAATGAATTGGTAGCAGATTTTTCTCCGTGGAATGTGACTCCGATCATGATGTGAAATTGAGTTCACCATGGGTGAGCTATTTGATGAAATGGTGAATTCTGAAATGGATTTAATTGAACAAGAAGAAGAAATCGGTGGAAATGGAGCAGCAACAATGAGTGATAAAGAGGAACATGAATGTAGGCCAACTATTCAGTTGAATCCAGCAAGAGGTATATACATGGAGAGAGTTATACATTGATGGTGAGTTTGGTTTTGAAAAATTCAGTTATTTGAATGTGAGCGGATTTCAACAACCAATTGTTGAATTGTCAACAATTGATTATTTCAATTTGTTTTTTACTGATGAACTGTTGAATGGAATTGTGAATGAGACTAGCCTAATAGATATGCAAAAGAGAAGATAATGAAAAATACCCCTCTTAAAAAAAGGTCAATTTGGTGGTCATGGAAAGATGTTACAGTAATTGAAATGAGAGCATTCTAGTAGTTTGATAAATATGGCAATGAATAAAAAACCTGAAATTCTGATTATTTTTCAACTGACTGGGTTGACTATCACCCTTTTTTCAAGGATGTATTTTCCAAGAAAGGTTTCTGCAGATTTTTTGGAACTTGCATGTCGGCCACCACCAACTGACCCCCTTCTGGAGTATTGACTCGTTCAGGGAAAGTGCATAAGTAGGGTCAAGTGGGGTAATTGTAAATTCGGGGTAAATGTAAATGATAGGTATTTTTTCTTCTGAAAACCAATAGGTTGGTAACAATGACGTTGCAGCGTATGCCTGATCTTCCCTCCAAAACTTCCATTCAACTTGTGACTTGCTCTGAGTTTATAGGTTAGATTTCACCTCTCAACTTTTTACCTACAGTTCACTTTAAGATTCATAGTAGCAGTATCAGAAGATTAACATTGTTTCGTTCGAAAGCCTATCATGACAGCAGCTGATACTTCCAAGGTAAGGAATATGAACTTCTATATATATAAAATGTTATGTTGTTTTGTGTGTAATGCAAAAACTCCAAAAGTACTGGACCGATTGAGTTGAAATTTTAACATGATATAAATCGCATCAAGGATGGTTTTTTATCTACTTTTTACAATTTTCAGGGGCGCTACGCTCGCCCGAAATTTAACTTTTTGTTTATGGATTTTTCCGTTTTTGACTCACATTCGGGGTCAGCTCGCGAAAATAAGTCGATTAAAAAAAAAAAAATTGACCGGGCTCGCAGGGTGGACCGGGGGGAGGGGGTGAAACTTTGGCCATTTTTGGCCAGATTTGAGCTGAGCGCTGCTGACAATCAAAGTGCAAAATCTGACCGCTAGATAGCGCATGTTTCAAAACGCGCTTCAACAGGTTCGTGAGATATAGAGTCCGGTAAACTACACTCTTGATTACCGTATGTTTTCCGGTACAATTATTGGATTTCAATTACTTTCGCAATCAGAACAGAAAGCATACGATGCTTTTTTTCGATAATAAATTCGTGTTTCAGTGCAAATAATCGTGTTACTTGTGTTAATATGTAGTAATTTCAATCAGTGAATGGATCGATACCGGTACGTGCTACAATCATTGGCGATTCAGTCGATAGTGTGAGTATAATCTTATCGATGTAATCAATCTTGTAATGAATAATATTATTGAGGCTTTTATTCTTGCATTTGTGTATTCATAATTTCGCAATTGTCAATTGTCAATTTTCATAATCCTCCAAACCTTAGTTCATAAGCTGATCGGCTTATCTTATAGTTTCAATATCTATTTCTATTTCATATTCATGCTATGTTTCCTTCTATCATAAAACAATGAGAAATAAAAAAAAATTCTTAGCTCTTTTCTACTACTAACAGACCGGCATTTGACAACAGTGTTGTTGATAATACGATCGGGCTGTGTTTGCATGCTAAAATACAAGAACCTAAAAAGGATTTGAAGAAGTTTATTGCTCATAAATAGATTATTATATAAATATTTGAAGATTGAGGTTATGTAGATGTATTCACGGATCGGTGACCTAGAGATCGATCAAACCGAAGAACGTAGAATCTGACCAAAACCCCTTGGCAGAGCTTTATTGCATTCGGATGGTGTGCAATGTGAAAAACACCCGTCCACGTGGCTAATTATTAGGTAGCATGGAATTAATATTAATGTATAGAATATTAACTAGCATGCAAAGAGCATAAATAAAAAACCAAATAAAAATAATTTAATGTATTCAGGAAATAAGAGTTACCAGGCGCATGAATACCGAATAAAATTTGCATGCACCAATAGTAAAACGGCAGTTAATAGGCGGCAACTGTAGGCCAATTCAAAAATATTTATATATATTTATATAAATGTACTAGATTTTGTGTAAAATTTGTGTAATCTATGTTATCAATATGGCTCGAATGCAAAGAAATTATTAATCATATAATCTAAGCAATATTTTGGCATTTTTGTAAGATCTATTTGAACTTAATGGCGGAGGATTGGGATATTTAAATTTTATGCTAATTTGAAAGTCGGAAAGAGGATCTGTAAAACTTGAAAAGGAAGAACCAGCACTCGCCAGCCAGATGCCACCATAAGAGGACCCCAAATATTTCAGAGCGAAGTACCTTATAATAATTTTGTAAAAATTAAAGTTAAAGTAAATTATTAAATTTCTTAAAAGACTTCGTGATGCTATTGTGAAGCAGAAGTCATTTTTATTCTTTAATTAAATTTATAACCCCTTGGAGGAGACGATTCCGGCTACCATATTCCCGGACCGCATGGAGTTGGATCGACATCGGCGGCTTACAAGAAGATTTTCGACACGTGAGTGATTAAATTTGAATTTAGTGATGGGCGCCCTAGTGCTTCGAATTAATATGATGATCAAAGCTAGCTCGCCGAAAGGGTTTTATTATAAATTGAGAAATTAATAAGAGTAATACTTGCGCAAGTAAAAATTAGTATTAAAGGTATTTAATTGAAAGAAAAATATAGATCAATATTTTAGAAATTTCTATTAATCAAAGAAGTACGAAATCTAGGCTATCAAAACATATGCATATATATTTAATTTTTTGCAATACAATTTGCGATAATTATTATAGTTCTAATTCATTAGATGAATGGCTCTACCTATTCCGTCAGGTGCCGAATCTTGTACCCTGAGATAAAATATATATCGATACAAATAAATCTACTAAATACTAGAGATTTTAATATATATATATATTTGGATTATTAGTGGCTAATTTATCAAGCTGATCTTAGAGCACATATTTTTGATTGAATTATCCAAGTCGACAAGTATTAGCAAGTGCATGTCGCAGCTACATGCAAAAGAATGCATATGATTTTAAGATAAGGCACATGGTAATGATTCGTGCCATAAATCTAGAATATAAAGTTAGCCTGTGATATTTTGCTGATATAAAATTATTGTTCTATTTTTTATATTATATTTTTTATCGCTCTATATATATTTTTGCCTAGATTGATCTTGCATTATTTGTGTAATATATGTATGAAACTTTCATGGTGTGCAATTTATTTTTATTCCTCAACACTATAGTATAAGTATCATTTATATATATATATTTATTATTTATTGAATTACAAGAGTTATTGGAGAAGCCCTATCTAGGCCTATCAAGATTTTTTAAGACTGAATACTATTAGAAAACCACGACCTAATTATATTAAATCTCATGCTTTACCGACTGATGCCAAGCAGGAGGCTAATCGTTATTTAAATATAAAGAATAACGTGACACAAAGACATGGCGCCCAACGTGGGCCACGGATACGACACAAAGACATGTCGTACCAACGTGGGATGATGATGAGAGCCAAGCTCATTGAATAATTATTTGAAATAAAGTCAATAACCATATTGAAAATTATAGATAACTTATACGAGTTTTGAGGAAAACTGGCAAAGTAAAATTTGTATTACTTTTTGGGAATCAATAGCTTTAAATAAAGAGAAATTATATGTTTTAAAGAAAATTTTTTATTATTGTTATTGTAAAAAAGAAAATATATTTTATAGAGAGAGCTATTATATTTTATAGGCCTAAACTGCTAGTCAGAAATCAATGAATAGTATTATTATATTATAAGAGCTTAAGTAATAAATAGGTTACCTGGCTTGTAATGTCCTTAGGCCTATCCTCATTTGTGTCCTTATTAATGCCTTGTTGGCCAAAACTTTCACTTTTTTAACAAACACTTGACACTTAATCCATTTTTAAAATATGAGTCTCTTTTCGTCCACGCAAAGTAGGTAGCAGACACACTGCAGACGGCGATAGTAGCGGAGATCGACGCTGAGGGGGGCGCGATGGAGTCCAACGCCCAGATCTCTTCAATCACCGCCAAGAATCCTGTGAACAGTAATAAACCGTTAAATGTCTCCCAAGAAGCAATAAGAAGGGCTCTAGTAGAGGGGATGATCAAGTCATTTTCTAATAGTTTAGAAAAAACAATGACCATGGTAATGAAGGACTTGAAGGCGGAAATGAAGGAAATGCGGGAATCATTGAAGGATACATCGGTAAGAACGGGTAAGGAAACTGCAGACACAATACCAGCATCTACCGCTGAAAATCAAGAACTAATTACAACGATTTAACAGCAAAAATAGATACTGTCACTTGTGAGTTAAACGAAAGAATAGATAACCTACCAGCACAAAACACTTCGCAAATTCATGAAATAGCTCACCCAAATTCTGATATAAATCAAAACACAGAAACCTGTAAAGCTTTAAACGGAACTCTACTAATTCAAAAATCCACTCTGACTCAATTAAATCAAGAAATAAACGCAAATAAAATTACACATAATAGTCAATGGCAGATAACACAGGAAAAAATAACAGCATTAGAAAATCATATTCAACAACGACCTCAAGGGATTCAAACAGACAACCTCAACGTACATAGTATATTACAAGGACTAGGAAAATTTGATAATACTGATCGCCATTTGCAACCTCAACCATTCATTGATCAGATAAAATTAGTACAAACTCTTGCACCTACCTCTTGGAATTTTTGGCGTCTTCGTTTGACTAATTTATTGATTGGCGAACCCCTGATGTTTTTTCGGAGTAGAGCCCATGAATTTACATCATTGGATGAGTTTGTAGCTGTCTTCCTGGAACAGTATGGGAGCAGAAGTAAACAGTTGGACGTGCTAGCGGACATCATATCATGCGATTTCAACCCTAACTTAGACGGTGCATGTACCACTTTCGTCATGCCCTACAGTTTAAAAATTCTCAATTGAGCGAGCCCATTAATGAATCGGCATTAGCAAGTATTATTTTAAAGAAGCTACCGTATCAAGTTAGAATGGCACTCGCCACACAACCCATTACTGATTGTAAGCAGTTGATAAATCATTTATATGGCATACAGTCTGCAATGGCAATATCAACCACCGCTCAGACCGAGATACGCACAAATCAACATAACTCAAAATTTAATCAGTATACCAGCCAAAATATGAACCAGTATCATATGATCACTCTCGATCTACTCTCAATTTAAACGCTGCTATGATCATAATCAAAATAATTGGAATAGTAGAGCTTTCAAAATGTCAAACAAACATTATCCACAGCTAACCTACAAAGAATTATTATTATGGCCGTGATCGATTTAACCACAAAAAATGATTACACTCAGAATAATCATAATAGAAATAAACCGCCACCTCATCAAATAAATACAAACTACACATTAGAGCATGCATAGGATTCTTTGAACAACAAAAAACCCGGAACCAGCACCCAACGACCGCCACCAGATATACAGAACTAATCTAGCTATAAACCAGGACTATATGATACCCCCGATATAACAAGCACAAGCTCAAATGAAACAAACCAAGAAAAGCAGGATATTTCAACATCATACACCACCTTTAGAAATGATTTACCTAAAATATTATTAGAAGAACCGAAGCCCATACAAGACAGCCTACCACAAAAAACCGCCGCCAAACATGCAATTAAAGCCAGCCGCAAACAACATTCCCTACTAAGCATCCTGTTCCCTACGAAGACCCCTCACCGCCGGAGAACACCAACAGTCACCAGGACCATGCACTAATTCAGGAGTGGTGAATACAAAACAAATTGAAAATGTAACAGATCCGCGCACAGAATCCATGCACCCGCACCAATGGATACCACCGAAGCAGACCAAGGACCCCAAGATAGAAGACCGAAAGGACGGCATCCAGACAAGAGGAGCGACCACCGCAAGGCCCGGAGACGGAGGCGCCCGAGGACACCCGACCGGCATCAGGACGAGGAGGACGGACTAGCGGACACAAGAAGCATGCATCGTAAGGCCCGGAGGCGGAAGAAACGGAGGAACCGCGCGCGCCGATGGAGGCCGCATGCACGCTTCAAGAGGCAAAGAAGAACACCGGACCAACACCGAGGAGAACAGGAACAGAGCATGCATCCGCGGCACACACGTTTTAAGAGGGCAAACCAGCTATGTGACCGGAATAACGGGCCGAAGAAATGGGATAGAAACGGAGCTACTGATAGGACAATTACGGAATCATGCATGGGCAACAAGGAAATAGAAGATGGACTAATGAAGAATGGAAAGTGGTTAATAAGAGTGGAAGAAATAAGGAATTATATTAATAAAATGGGAGTACCGGGCTATCATTTGTGGAGAGATTATATTATTAAAGAACTAATTAGTGTTTTGATTTATTGTATTGTGGGATTACCATGGCTGTGATATATTGAAAAGTGATGCTATAATTAAGACCATGTTATTGTTGAAAGAATTTATTAGTGTTGATTGGAAGTGTTTATTATTGAATTGTTATTATGATGATAAAGCCTAATAAGAATTTAAGTGGAAAGTATCGGATGAAGATGATTGGAAGACTTTGGATCATCAAAAGAAATTATTAATAAAGGAACAAGGGTTATTCGAAGAAAGAGTACACAAGATACCGGGGTTTTATATTCATGAAGGTAGATTAATAATAGGACAGCCTCAACAATCAACAAATGGATAGCAGATAACCCAACCAGCCTACAGTATAGCTACAAGCAGAAGCCAAAAGATACGAGAAAGCCACGAAATTTCTACATGAAATATCACAGAATTTGAAATAAATATGATAAGAATTCAAGGAAAACATTATTATCAAACCGATTACTGACCTTCCTTAATAAATTTAATCTTGGCATAGGACCGCATGGCAACAATCCAATGTTTTAATTCCTTCCAGCCGTTAGAAGCCTGCAATAAGAAAAAGAATACTTTTAAATATGTAATTAAATTATATACATCAGATAAAAAAGGACACAAGCGGGGATAGTAAATTAAAATTTGTTAATTACCTTTTTAAGAGAAAAATTGAGCAGTTAGGTTAGTTATGAAACTCGACAGCAAATTATGTAGAACAGCGACCAGCTGACCAAAGCCACCAAATCAAATGAATGTAATGTCTGTTGAACATATGTTTATAAAAAGAAGTACTGTACCCAAAGAGTTATTTTATTGTTATTTATTATATTTATTAATGTCGATATATTTATTTATATGTTTTTATATTTATTACTTTTAATTATGCCACGTTTGTTACCTGAAAAGACTAAAGTGAATACCAGTACCAAACCAAAGAGCCATTAGCAAAGAAAGTATTGTACCTGATGTATAGAAAATATTATATTAAGACCTAAGAAATACTATAAGATATAAGCCCAGAAGTTTATGAATCGAAATTATTGTCTAAAAGGAATCATTTATGAGAATTATGAAATGTGTGTAGTTATGTTGGTGGCCCTGCAAGCGGCGAATTTAAAAATTACTATGTTTAAGTGTTGTCAGGAGGATACGTTTAGAGTTTATATTTATGATATTTTATGTGTGTTGAGGAGGAGAATTTGTTATTGTATTTGATAAAGGTATAAAGGAGATGCAGCAAATATGTCTGCGATCTGTGATAGAAGTATGAGAGTATAATTTATAAATAAAGTATAGTGTATATCGATGTATTGAAGGGTGGGTTTTCATTAAAAACATTGTGATTCTCAAATATTTTGAATTCAAACCCAGGGGCGCGTGTAACATATTAAATCTGGGTAGATAAAAGCCCTAACAGAAATAGTAATAGGTCTAAAATAAAGTAATTGGCTAATATCGCCAAGCAGATAATAACAAGATTAGATAGCATCAGCTTGTTCTGGCTAAATGGTACAAGAACCTAAAAAGGATTTGAAGGAAGTTTATTGCTCATAAATAGATTATTATAAAATATTTGAAGATTGAGGTTATGTAGATGTATTCACGGATCGGTGACCTAGAGATCGATCAAACCGAAGACGTAGAATCTGACCAAAACCCTTGGCAGAGCTTTATTGCAATCGGATGGTGTGCAATGTGAAAAACACCCGTCCACGTGGCTAATTATTAGGTAGCATGGAATTAATATTAATGTATAGAATATTAACTAGCATGCAAAGAGCATAAATAAAAAACCAAATAAAAATAATTTAATGTATTCAGGAAATAAGAGTTACCAGGCGCATGAATACCGAATAAAATTTGCATGCACCAATAGTAAAACGGCAGTTAATAGGCGGCAACTGTAGGCCAATTCAAAAATTTTATATATTTATATAAATGTACTAGATTTTGTGTAAAAATTTGTGTAATCTATGTTATCAATATGGCTCGAATGCAAAGAAATTATAATATAATCTAAGCAATATTTTGGCATTTTTGTAAGATCTATTTGAACTTAATGGCGGAGGATTGGGATATTTAAATTTTATGCTAATTTGAAAGTCGGAAAGAGGATCTGTAAAACTTGAAAGGAAGAACCAGCACTCGCCAGCCAGATGCCACCATAAGAGGACCCCAAATTTTTAGAGCGAAGTACCTTATTATAATTTTGTAAAAAATAAAGTTAAAGTAAATTATTAAATTTCTTAAAAGACTTCGTGATGCTATTGTGAAGCAGAAGTCATTTTTATTTTTAATTAAATTTATAACCCCTTGGAGGAGACGATTCCGGCTACCATATTCCCGGACCACATGGAGTTGGATCGACATCGGCGGCTTACAAGAAGATTTTCGACACGTGAGTGATTAAATTTGAATTTAGTGATGGGCGCCCTAGTGCTTCGAATTATCTGATGATCAAAGCTAGCTCGCCGAAAGGGTTTATTATAAATTGAGAAATTAATAAGAGTAATACTTGCGCAGTAAAAATAGTATTAAAGGTATTTAATTGAAAGAAAAATATAGATCAATATTTTAGAAATTTCTATTAATCAAAGAAGTACGAAATCTAGGCTATTAAAACATATGCATATAATATTTAATTTTTTGCAATACAATTTGCGATAATTTATTATAGTTCTAATTCACTAGATGAATGGCTCTACCTATTCCGTCAGGTGCCGAATCTTGCACCCTGAGATAAAAATATTATTCGATACAAATAAATCTACTAAATACTAGAGATTTTAATATATATATATTTGGATTATTAGTGGCTAATTTATCAAGCTGATCTTAGAGCACATATTTTTGATTGAATTATCCAAGTCGACAAGTATTAGCAAGTGCATGTCGCAGCTACATGCAAAAGAATGCATATGATTTTAAGATAAAGGCACATGGTAATGATTCGTGCCATAAATCTAGAATATAAAGTTTAGCCTGTGTATTTTGCTGATATAAAATTATTGTTCTATTTTTTATATTATATTTTTATCGCTCTATATATATTTTTGCCTCGATTGATCTTTGCATTATTTGTGTAATATATGTATGAAACTTTCATGGTGTGCAATTTATTTTTTTCTTCCTCAACACTATAGTATAAGTATCATTTATATATATATATTTATTATTTATTGAATTACAAGAGTTATTGGAGAAGCCCATATCTAGGCCTATCAAGATTTTTAAGACTGAATACTATTAGAAAAACCCGACCTAATTATATTAAATCTCATGCTTTACGACTGATGCCAAGCAGGAGGCTAATCGTTATTTAAATATAAGAATAACGTGACAGAAATTAGGGGGTTTGCGATTTGATTTTTTTGTTTTCTTCGATTAACTTGAAAGCAAGTAGTTTTAAAAAAAAATGAGCCAAATAATTAAGTAGCCACTGTCATTGCAAATCCATTGATGTATATTGTTGTGTATTGCGATTCGATTGACGCCGTGGAAGGGGAAACAGTCGACGCGGAACGGCGCGGCTGACTCTCTTAGCCATAGTAAACAGCAAACTGGAAATCAATTATCTCTGTAACCATTAATCGGAAAAAAATCTATCATATATCATTCGATTCGTTAAATTGAGGACTAAAATATTAGTCGGATCCATTTCCTCAATGAATCGAACAGTTTCCTTGATAAAATAATAAAATGTAAAAACTTAGGAGTTTTTCGATTTGATTTTTTTGTTTTCTCCGATTAACTTCGAAGCAAGTAATTTTAAAGAACAATGTGACGAATAATTATTGTAGCCACATTCATTGCGAATCCATTGATGTATATTTTTATGTATTTGCGATTCAAGTTGACGCTGTGGAAGGGGATACAGCCGACGTGCTGTCTCCTTCACCATAGTAAACAGAATAATACTGCTGTCTACATTGCATCTCATTTACACTATGGCGCTCGAAACAATTAATTTTGTCTATTGTTTTGATTTATATAGATTTTCACTTTTCAATACTCTAAAAAAATATCACAATTTTCTTTTTTTTATAAAAATCAGGATTTCGTTGTTTGCTCACAGAATTTATTATATTAATTTGAAGTGCGCCTTCTCCATACGAGTCAGAGGTAACACAATTTTGATAACTCTAGTTTCAGATATTGATGTTTTTCAACGAAGTTCATGATATATATGTGTCCGACTCCTTCATCTTATCCTTATTTTGTGAAAAATAAAGATTCAAAATTTCTTTTCATAGCTTTTCTTGTGTTTTATCTTGTTTCATCACTCTTTATAATTTAAACACTTGATAATGGAATGTATATCATCAGATCACGTGAACAAAAAAATAAAAGAGTGGGCCTACCTGAGATACTATATGATAAATAACACTGTACTCCTGATAAGTTGAAAATTTTCAAGGTGAAAGTAGATTAATTTGTTGCACATTCCGTTCAAATATTAACAAATGTTACCAAATATTACCAATATTATCACATATAGTGAGAACGAATAACTCTGAAGCTTTCTATTCTCACTGAACATGAAGAGGCAATACCAAGCCAGAATCGCAGTTCCGTTCAAATCATTATTATCAGAGCTTTCTAATTGATGCTATGTAACTATGGATGTTATCACCATCTCACAATTTCCCTATTTATCCTTATCCTGATTCAGAATAAAGTAGTTGATCTCTATAATCACAAAAATCAATGTACAGTACCTATAATAAATAGTAAAAATAACAAAATTTCTAGTAATAATGCAACTTTTTCTAGGTACGAATTTCAAGGTTCATAAAATGACTTTTTCTCAATGACAGGCAGAAATTCCAATCATCATCATAATAGTAATTTAATGGAAATTGTTTGTATTGTACATTGTTTGGACGTAAGATAAGCTACATCTTTAAGGTAATCAACGTATTTAGGATTATCATGCTTATGAATGAAAGCGAGACTGTGATAGAAGTTTAGTCAAACTGAAATATAAACATTATTTATACAATGCATATTTCTGATCAACTATAATTACAAATGATAATATCAAGCCGAAATTAATTGCGCAACTGAATTTCAAAGTTACTATCCACTGTTCAAATCGCACTGTGATTTCCTTTTACTTCCAAATGGATTGAATTGCCTCACTCTTCAACGTAACAATTATTGTAAAAAAACCAGTGGAATGTGAACGTCATCCAAATAGCATTTGAATTTCAATTTTCAGATCATGAAATTCATAAAAAACTAATTCTTGAGAAAAAAGTGATGAATTGCAAACAGTGCAAGTAACATTGATACAAAGCGATACAATGAAAATCAACATCGATTAATTTAATACTGGACTTATCAAATTTATATTACCGTTTATTTATATTATTTATAAAGCTTATAAAATGTAAAACCAACATTTTAAATTTTCTCTACTGGAGGAAAACATCGATAGAAAATAAGGAAGAGCCCATTATAAGCACAATATACTTGTGTAGTAGAATTCACTTGAACTATCTCATCACTTCAACCCTTCAATGAATGATCACAATGAACTAGAATGGTATAAAAACCATGAAATTGATAATCAGGTACATTTTTCAAATAGCTTCACCCAACTAAATCTGTGAATGCAAAGTCATAAGAAATCATATTCAATAGATTTAATTTGAATGCTTCAAATAGAAAATGATCTATTCTTTTGGTGCCCTAATAATTTCAATCAACATTAATCGACATGAAGAAAAGCTTCTGCCAACCTTGTGTAATGAATGACAAGATGCGAGTGGAGGTGAAAAATCGATATGTTAACAAAAATAATAGAAGATGATGAATCATCTTTCAATATTAATCTTATAGGGTAGGGTACTTTGTGGTTAAATGTGAGACACTTTCATGATTTTCCTACCTTTTATGCATGCTTACTCTTCCTTAATTTGTATGTATGCATGGCTTTCATCTTTAGAATTACTAAATTTTCATATTGGACTGTCTAAATAATGTAGATTTAACTAGTAAGAACAGAAGATAAGCTACTTTACAGAGAGAATCATAGAAAGTTTCAACTCAACAAGCCCAATGTATAATTTTTTTATGCCTCAGTCGTCATATGTATTGGCTCAACTGAAGGTATATTATCAACCTGGCTTGGAGATATTAACTGTAGAAAACAGCAAACACTGCACGCTATGATTTTTCAGGAAATTGCCACTGTTAACACTATTGTAATCTATGATTATCTCAGTTTTTGACATTCGTAACTAATGATAAATTTCAGCATAGAATTATGATCATACACATATTTTAAATATGAATTATTATGTAATAGTATGAATTTTTATCAGTTGCAAACAATATCTTTGTCTGTCATAGAATGCATAATTTAGCACATATATAACAACAAAATGATTTTAGAGAATTAAAATGTGAAGAATTAGTTTCATCGCATGTCAAAACAATAGACAAAATTGATTGTTTCGAGCGCCATAGTGTGAATAAGATGCAACTTAGAAAGTAGTAGGCCTACTACTGTATTTTACTGTTTACTATGGTGAAGAGAGTCAGCCACGCCGTACCCCGTCGACTGTTTCCCCTTCCACAGCGTCAAATCGAATCGCAAATAAATAAAAATATACATAGATGGATTCGCAATGAATGTGGCTACATTAATTATTTGTCTAATTTTCTTTAGATTATTTGCTTCGAAGTTAATCGGAGAAAACAAAGATCAAATCACAAACCCCCAAAATTTTTACATATATATTATTTTATCAAGGAAACTGTTTGATCTATTGAGGAAATGAATATGACTAATATTTAGTCCATAATGTAACGAATCGAATGACATATGATAGATTTTTTTCCGATTAATGGTTACAGAGATAATTGATTTCCACTTTGCTGTTTACTATGGCTAAGAGAGTCAGCCGCGCCGTTCCGCGTCGACTGTTTCCCCTTCCACAGCGTCAAATCGAATCGCAAATACATAACAATATACATCAATGGATTTGCAATGACAGTGGCTACATTATTTATTTGACTCATTTTCCTCTAAAACTACTTGTTCCGAAGTTAATCGGAGAAAACAAAGATCAAATCAAAAACCCCTAAATTTTTACATATATATTATTTTATCAAGGAAACTGTTTGATCTATTGAGGAAATGAATATGACTAATATTTAGTCCATAATGTAACGAATCGAATGACATATGATAGATTTTTTTCCGATTAATGGTTACAGAGATAATTGATTTCCAGTTTGCTGTTTACTATGGCTAAGAGAGTCAGCCGCGCCGTTCCGCGTCGACTGTTTCCCCTTCCACAGCGTCAAATCGAATCGCAAATACATAACAATATACATCAATGGATTTGCAATGACAGTGGCTACATTATTTATTTGACTCATTTTCCTCTAAAACTACTTGTTCCGAAGTTAATCGGAGAAAACAAAAAAATCAAATCACAAACCCCCTAAATTTTTACATATATATTATTTTATCAAGAAAACTGTCAATTTTATTGGAAAAATGAATATAACTATTATTGTAGTCCATAATGTAACAATCGAATGGCATATAATAGAACTGTTTCTGATCAATGGTTACAGAGATAATTGATTTCCCGTGTTTACCTGCATTTTTCATGTTTTAGGGGGCTGGGGCGGAAAGCTCCAAGGGGATTTCTTGGGACTTTTGGGAGAATGACCCTCTGGGAGGGTTCTATCGATGGTGGGAAATTCAGCTTTTATTTAATTTTCGGATCGAAACTGCTTTTTTGGACCTTCATTGACTGGGCTAAAAGTAGGCTAATATTTTAGTAGTCAGCTGGTTATTTGATCATATAAACAAAATGAAGGGATAGATATAATAATATTTGTCTATTAATAATTGATATAAGTTGATTGTTGGAAAGGATTTATGTACAGTAGTTTCAATACGCAATGCGAGATGATCACTCAACGTGACCAGGTTTAATGCTCAGCGGTCAGTTTCATTCCCGTTGCATCAGAGGCTCAGCATCAAGATCCTCGCGTCGGTACCACTTGGAAGTTACAGAGTGAGAGCGCTTATCAAAAACTGTTTTGTCTTTAAAACGCTCTATCTCCGGAACCACTGGTCGGAAAATTTTCGTTGACCACCCGTTTTGTAGGGAATTTAATTGTCTTTATTTCTGATATAGTGAGTTTTTCATTAAATGAGTATAAATATATAAAATTTATTTTATTCGATAAAAAATATAATATATTTTTTGGTGGTATTAATTTTTTGGTAGGCCTATAAATCTCAAAAGGTTATTCAATATTGAGAATATATCGATTGTTTCCCTCATAACTATGCAATTATTTCTAAATATCTATTGAATAACTGAATAACTGAATAACTGAATAACTGAATAACTGAATAATGAATATTGAATAACTGAATCGCTGACAACCGCAATTTATTTTTTTGAATTATTATTATTTATATTAATATTAAATACGTAATATATACAAAATAAATACGTGAAATATTAGTTTACTAATTAAACAATAACAAACTTCTTACGTGTGTAAAGTAATACACACACATATTTTCCTTTCTTCTCTTTCAGTAAAAACCAAAATAATGCCTCGCAGAAAGTCAATTTGGGCCGTCGCACTCACAATGCAGAAGGATTAGGAGATGGCGTTTGAATATCACTGAGGAAGAGCAAACATCTTTACGAGAGAGGAACAGGCTAAACACCATCCAGACATGTAACGTGGACCCAGCAGAAAGACGAGCAGCCAGGCTTGAGGATGCACAATTGCGAGCACGTCAGTCGCGTTCTGCAGCAACAGATTTGGTTCGTTTTGAACGCAATGAACGCGAAAGGGTGAGGATAGCTGAAACACGAACAGAAAGAACAGCTGATCTGCATCTGGAATACAATCGTCTTGCGTTCCGGTACAATCCAGCTATTGATTATAGTTCAAGTCAGCATGTTGTCATTGGTCAGATGAGTCATGTATGTAGCTACTGTGCCAATTATCCTCTTGCAGAATATTAATCAGCCAAAACTCTGCAACGGCACGCGACTTGCAGTTAAGAGATTAATGAATAATGTAGTGGAAGCAACGATTTTAACAGGGCCTTTCAAAGGTGAAGATGTCCTCATTCCTCGAATACCCACGATCCCGACCGATACACCATTTCAATTTAAAAGATTGCAATTCCCAATTCGATTGGCATTTGCAATCACAATCAACAAAGCTCAAGGTCAATCTTTAGAATGTGTGGTCTAGATTTAGATGTGGATTGCTTTTCACATGGACAACTGTATGTTGCGTGTTCCCGAGTCGGCAAACCAGATAGTTCTAATTTACGCAGACAGTGGAAAAACAAAAAATATTGTATATAAACAAGTATTGCAAAATTAAACTTATATGAAATGTATTCTTTGTTTTTTCTCATTTCAACCATTCGCAAACAGAGAGTGAGAATAGGGAAAAATCTGAGTGCAGAAGAAGGCCTTCCTGTAAAATTCGGCGTGCCACAAGGAACAGTTCTTGGTCTGATACTGTACCTCATCTTTGCCAATGAGTTGTGCTCACTCAACATTGGTGGCAAGATTATTGTCTTTGCCGACGACACAGCTGTGATATTTCAAGGCAACAACTGGAACGAGACTTTCATAACCGCTGAATTAGGCATGGAAAAAATTACACTTTGGCTCCACAGTATTATCCTGACTCTCAATTCATCAAAAACTAAATTTCTAGCATTTTCACTGACAGACTCCAAAAAACCTGTACGAAATACAATCAAGTTACATCACTGCAAAAAAATCGCATAGACTGCAATTGTCCATCAGTAGAACGAACAGATAATATAAAATATTTAGGAGTTATAATAGATGACTTACTTTGGTGGGACAAACACATCATACAGCAAACAACAAAACTCAGGAAACTGGTTTACAGTTCATTCAACTCCGACAGATACTCACACTGGATACGTTAAAAATTGTATCATGCATTGGTAGAGTCAATAGCAGATATGGAATCCTGGCATGGGGAGCTACGTATTTCTGCCATATCAATCCTGTTTTTAAAGTCCAGAAACTCATCTCAGAATAATGGGACAGAAACATCCACTCTACCCTTCAGATTCTCTATATGAAGAGCTCCAACTACTGAGCATCTGACAAATTTACATTCACAAATTACTCACATTCATCAGGAAAAACCCGCAGTTCTTTCTCAACATGGACCACACCCACAGCACGCGAAGAAGGATATTGATCTAGCAGTCCCCAGGATGACAACAACTGCCGCCCAGAGAACAGTCACATACTTAGGACCGAAGATTTACAAAGGCTGCCAATGGACTCAAGGAAATGGTACTGGTTAATATATTAAAGCAAAAACAAAAACTTGGATAATTGAAATAGAATAAATTATAGTGAAGACCTTATTACAAACTAGATATTATGAATATTATTATTTATTTTTTTATCAATCCTTTTTAAGAGACTATTCTCAAATATTTTTTCTTTTAGAATCTAATTATTTTCCATCAATAATTTTCTATTTTATATATAGGTATTCATTTACTCATTTTAATTTCTTTTTTCTAAAAATTTTGCTTTTTTTCATTTTATTTCTCACATAAACATTATTTTTCCTTTTAGTTTTGTAATTGCACAATAAACCAGATTTAACAGCTCCATAACACAGATGTTCATAATTTATTTAACAAGCATAATATTTGTGGTTTCCCAACACATATTTTATATATAGTGGGGGCCACAGAAAAAAAAAATAAACATTCAATCACAATGTGCCACTGCGAAGCGTGGCAGGGTACAGCTAGTATTTTATATTGATATAAGTTTTACAACCCCATTTCCATTTACCCCACACATTTAGCTGGTGGGGTAATTGGGAATGCATTTTTGGGGTAATTGTAAACACATTAATTTGCATGTAAAAACCTGCTAATTAACCTTTTGTGATATGAAAAAAATATGCTTATGGCTTTTAATAGTGGGGAGACCCTTACGGGTGGGCTCCACCTTGCCAATGTGTACTTGGCCTAATACTGGTCACCCATCCAAGATCAAACCACTGTGTTTGTGACTTGACCCCACAATCACAAAGCAAACACTCTCACCAGGTGATACTTAAGGTGCAGATCCACCGCAGTGCAGCACAGTGCACAACAGTGTGGTGCACAGTGCTGCACAAAAATGTCTCTCTGGTGTAGCATGGTACTACAAACACGCACAATGTTCGCGCACTCTGCCTGGCTTTGCGCGTACAATTTGTGCAGCACTTGTCTTGATGGTGGGAGAACATCGTGTTTGTCAACATTGTTGTGTACTTCATTTTAGCTTCTGCTACCGGAGTGAAAACATTTTGTGCATAACCTGTGTTTCTGTCTGACCGTTCAATTTTTACTTTTCTATATTGTGATATTCCTCTTTAAAAAATGGAAGGACAAATGAAAAAATTATCAGTTTCATTAATGAAATAGAGATGAGGCCAGTCATGTGGGATGTGTGTCATGTGGACTATAAAAATAGAAGTAAAAAACATGACGCAATGAATAAGATTGGTGAAATTTTCAAGTGTGACACAACAGAAGTTCTGCGGAAATGGAAGATAATATTGGCACAGTTTCGACAGGAGAAACAAAAAATTAAAGCTTCAAAACGTATGGGTTCTGCAGCTTCTGAAGTGTAAATCCCAAAGTGGTTCAGATTTCAACACTTGGAATTTTTAAACGACAGAGATGAGCCCAATGAAAGCATAAACACACTAGACGACATAAATGATCAGGTGAGCTACATTTTCATGTATGAATAATACAAAATTAACATCACATAATTATTATTATTATAATTCAGTATTAAGAAATTAATTTATTATTAATAACAGACTCTTTTATCTCTTTTTTTAATGACTTTATTGATAATAAGCTCATTATCATAAAAAATATTATTTTTTCATTTATCATTTCTATTTTATTCATACAAAAAAATCTTGCTAAGAATAACTTCTCAAATAAAAATATAAAACTTTAAATTATTATTAATTAGTGGACATACAATGTTTGAATGACATCAATGTCTGCTACTATAAACATTAAGTACAAGTACACTTTTGTTGGATTATGCAACAGTTTCTTGCCATGACAGCATTCCTATATCTGATTTAAAATAGTTTGCAAATACTTCCCTGATTTCTTTAGCATCACTTCTTAATCTGCGACTCATTTGTGGTAATGAATATAAATTTCCCATTGGGGTGTTATCTAATCTCCATGATCCTGGATTGGTTTCACGTTGTAATATTACATTTTTCTTCTCACATTTGAATCGAATCTTCAATTCGAGATCTATGGAACTTATAGTAAATGTCAGAGTTATCAATAGACGGACAAACTTTTTGACGGAGAATTTATTATCGTAATGTTTTGTTGCATTGTTCCATGGTGTCACCGAGGCAGGGTTAACACTTACTAGATAAACAGTTTATTTAAATCGAGATATATATAAAAATTTAAAATACATTTTAAAATAAAGTTTTATTGAGAACAGATGTAGAATGTGATTCTAAACTTATAAGTTATAATTTTTTGGTGATGTGTCTGTAAAATCGATACTGACGAGGCGTTGCAACTTATGTCTTTTTCCATTTCCTTCTCTAGAAAAATGGCTGGCTACAAGTGTTGTCGTGGAGTTTTGCTCTAATCATTTTCGTTTATTAATGTTTTAAATTGAGTTTTATATAAATTTTTACGTTCTGTTTTGTTCTATTTAGCTATTAGTGTAGTCAAGCCAATAGCCACTGTGTTTCAACTGTAACTAGATAAGTATTTTAGTTCGTAATAACTCTGAAATAATTAGGCTTAAGACATAGGTTTCTTTGTGTATTTGTGTAATTTCATCTGAAGATTATAAGTTAATTTGCTCTGAAACTAGATTTCTCATTCATAGGCAATAGATCCGTTTCACGTTTATCAGGAATCTATTTATTGGAGCCGACAACTATCCTTATTGATAGGGTTAAATGCTATTCCAACCGTTTAAGGAAAAATTGGTAGCACAGCAAATGTTACCCCTGTGGTGGGACAGAATTACAAATAAATATGGCCCAAATGGTACACCATGAATCCCTGGTTATAGAAATTATTAGTAGATAGATATCTTGATAGTTATGAATGGTTTGTTGCTGAGTGGGAAGTCGGTTCAAGAGAGATCAAGTTTTTAATGAATCAGTGCATATTACAAAATGGCAAACATTAAAAATTATATAATCTTATAGAGTTCTTAACACAAAAGTTTGATAGACAAGATGCTAGATTTGATGAGTTAAATGCTAGATTGATGAGTTAAATGCTAATTTTATAAGCAAATGCTAAGTTAGACCAAGTGTTTAA